>NW_020664490.1:14857631-14866928 GCF_002925995.2 Terrapene triunguis
CCCTCCTGAGTCACCTGGCGTGATGGTGATGCCTGGTGACGTCAACAGGAGGATGTGTGGTATGGCATAGGCTCATCCCCGAGGGGAAGGGGCATGCTGGCAGTACAGGGCCAGGGAGGCCAGTGTGCATCTGGCAGCTGCTGGTTTGTAAATAGTGCCCTCACATTGGGCAGAGCAGGGCCACCCCTGCCATGCCATGCCCCATTGCCTCTGGCTGGCCCCTCGCTCCAGGGACTGACCTCCCCATGCCATGCTCCATTGCCTCCATGGGGGCCCACAAATATGTTTGGCACCGGGCCCACAAAAGGTTAATCCAGCCCTGATTCTCAGTGCAAGCAACCACCCCAGCCGTGCATTTAGTTTCTTTCCCAATTTGTATATATATATGAGGATAACTGGGGAAGTCTTCCTTGGTGAGGCAGATAAAGGAAAAAAGATTAAACATCAGAAATAAGCCTTTTTTCCCTCCTGGAATTCATCATCCCTGGCCTAGATGAGGCGTAAATCTGCTGAGAGACTATGTGAGCTATCTTATACCACCACTCAGGTCCATCATTTTCTAGATGGTGATTTGAGGGGGGAAAAGGCCTGACATATACTCTGTTACCCAGAATAACCACCAGATGTCAGTACAGGTATAAACACAAACTACCAGGGACTGGTTGTTTAATTCTTCTTTAATTTTCGAAGCATCTCAAACCCTAAAACATTTCAATGATGAGTATTGAAGAGGTAGAAGTGCAGAGGGCAGTTTGTGTCAAATAATAAAGAGGGTCTAAAGTGAGAGGCTGACTTGCTACTATAACCTTGGAACAGATTTCAGATTCTCTTTGTTTGCCTTCAGCTATGAATTGCTTGTTTGGCATATTTGACAGTCAACTGTCTCCTGAGCTCCACATATGCTGCTTATTGAAATTGTCATTATATTTTCTTGACAGCTGAAATGTTAAAAAGAAAAGCACAAGAGTAGGAAGACTTTAAATTTGTAGTGGTGAATAACATTGTACACTTACACTTCTCAGCTTGCATGATAGTTTTAAACTAACTTTTTAATGAAACCTAATTTTCTTCTTTTGGCAGGATTATTGGCCTAGTGGATGGGGGGAAGCTGTAGTCCTGATGTGTTTTGATTTCAGTACGGCTTTTGACAAAGTCCCACATAACATTCTTATAAGCTGTGACCGGGGTCCTACTGGGGAGCCAGCTGTGGTCACTCAATTAGGGTGAACTGCAAAGAGTGGGGCAGCCAAACCCCAAAAAGCTGGTGCATGTTCCAATACTTAGAGTTACCAAATCAGCATAAAACAGTTTCTTTATTACCTCACTGGTTACTCAGAAGTCCAAACAACAAAAGTGATCCAGCCTCAGGCCTCCATCCAGATACCCACGTCAAATATGATGAACATTTCTGTAAATCTTATTTCATCATATAAAAGAAAAGGTTCTCCCAATCCCGAAGGATCGGACACATTACCTCCCAGGTTAATGAATGTTTCAGGTCTTACCCAAATATATGCTACAGCCCATTCTTATTAACTAAATTAAAATTTATTTAAAAAACAAGAGAGAGCAAGAGTACGGTGAAAAGATCAATATACATAGAGACATGAGTTCAATTCATTTAAGTGCAGATTCAGAGCAGAGATGGTGAACTTTGTAGCAGCAATGAGTTCTTTCAGAAATAGTTCATAGTTTATAGTCCAAATATCACAGTCAGGGCATACCAGCATAACTGGGACCTCAATCTTGAGACTCAAACTTCCCCTGAAGAAGTCTAAGCAGATCTGAGATGACAGAATCAGGACCCAAGGATCTTTTATACAATTTCATGTCTTTTGACAAGTTGGGATTTCCTCGGGGAACAAAAGATAATTAGAATGGCTTTGAAGGAGGTCCATCACCAGTACTTAGCTATAGGAATTAACATAAGGCCATTTGCTTTTTCCTCCACCATTCACAGTACATTTCAAAGAGAGTTGAATACCGAGATATTCTATGTTTACAATTCATTTAAATGCTAGGATCTTCTTTTGATCTCTGAATTATGAAAATACAGCATAGACAGGAACTGTTGATTACATTGTGGACCCTCCTCATACATATGTAAATACACAAAAACACAAACATTATCTCCCCACGTGTCTTTTGAGGGTTATTTATTTTGCAGGGTGCTTAACCCTTTCTAGCCATGCGTCACATAAGCAAAGTAGGGAAGTGTGGCCCAGATGAAGTTCCTGTCAGGTAGGTGCAAAACAGTTTGAAAGACCATACTAAAAGAGTAGTAATCAGTCATTCACTGTCCAACTGGGAGGGTGTATATCATGGGATCCCAAAGGGGTCTACCCTAGGTTTGGTACTAGTCAGTATTTTCACTAATGACTTGGATAATGGAGTGGAGAGTATGTTCATAACATTTTCAGATGACATCAAGCTGGGAGGTGTCGTTAGCACTTTGGAGGGCAGGATTAGAATTCAAAACATCCTTGACAAATTGGAGAATTGGCCTGAAATCAACAAGATGAAAGTCAATAAAGGAGTGCAAAGCACTACACTTAAAAAGGAAAAATAAAATGCCCAACTACAAAATAGGCATAAATGACTAGGCAGCAGTACTGCTGGAAAGGATGTGGGGGTTATAGTGGATCACAGACTGAATATGAGTCAGGAATGTCACATATTTGCAAAATAAGACTAATATTCTGGTGTTTATTAACAGGTGTGTTGTATGTAAAACACAAGAGGTAAGTGTCCTGCTCTACTCGGCCCTGATGAGGCCCCTGCTGGAGAACTGTGTCCAATTCTGGGCATCACAATGTAAGAAAGATGTGGACAAATTGGGAAAGACTCCAGAGGAGAGCAGCAAAAATGATAAAAGGTTTAGAAAACCTAAGCAATGAGGAAAGGTTAAAAAAACTGGGCATGTTTAGACTTGAGAAAAGAAGACTGAGTGGAGACCTGATAAGTCTTCAGATATGTTAAGGGCTGTTATAGAGATGACTGTGAATATCAGTTGTTATCCATGTCCACTAAAGATAGGACAATAAGTAATTGATTTAATCTGCAGCAGGGGATATTAGAAAAAACTTTCTAACTGTAAGGGTAGCTAAGCACTGGAATAAGCTTCCAAGGGAAGTTGTGGAATCCCCGTCCTTGGAGGTTTTCAATAACAAGTTAAGCAAGCACCTGTCAGGGATGGTCTAGGTTTACTTGGTCCTGCCTCAGCATCGGAGGTGGGGCTAGATGACCTTTTGAGCTTCTCTCCAGCCCTACATATCCAGGATTCTCAAATTATTTTAGAACCTTTGTTACCAAAAGCAGCCCAATTTGGGAAGCCTCCATTTTGGGGCACTCAACTTGAAACTCTTCGAGCTACTCCTCTGAACTAGAGTCCATTCAGGAAGCACTCAAGCAAATACTCAAGGACTTGCTTAAGTCCTGTTGAAGACAATGGGACTTGAGCATATGTATAAAGCTAAAGCTTAAATGCTCTTCTGAAGCAGGGGCTCAGATGTCTCAAGTTGGTCATGCAGAATTAATGGACATATATTTGATAACATGGGCCTGAAGAGCTTCAGAGGAGCACCCCCAAATTAGGATGATTATCTTATTTAGTCAGTAATCTTTTATTAAAAACTAACTCAACAGTTGACTATAGAAGTTTGCTCTGATAAGTATCGAAATAGGGTGACATTGAGGCAGTCTGGGATTGTGTGACTCTCCCAGAGCAGGATGGAATTGCCGTTGTCAAAAGCAGTGTTGTGGCCCAGTGCTGTAAAATACTGGAGTACTTTCTTATTTATCTGAACACCTGCCACATTCTGCTAATTGCCCCATGTCTTTGTCAACATACCTCAACCGTAATCTGCTAGGGCCACCTCTGTGGGTAAGGAAGAGGGTAATTCAGTCAGTCTCCACGCTCTTGCCATCCTGGCACGTATTCTAATGACAGGGCTTGTGTGCGTCTAGGAGTTCCTCCAAACCACAATGGCACTAAATGGGGATGCAGAAATCTATTCAAGTGGGTTCTATTTAGCCTGACCTAACAAGAGTCTCCTAACTGAAGGACAGAGCTCTCTGTCTCTTTCCCCCGCCACCCAATCCCACACATACACCTCAGGAAGTGGCTAAGGCAAACTCAGGTTCTTTTCATGAATTATGGCAGGATCATGCCACTTGGGGCAGGGTTCTGCTGTCTCCCTTTTGAATGTGCTGTGGCTCTGCTCCCAAACTGATCTTCCTGGGATGTATAAGATACCATCTGTTCTGGCCTTTGGGCATTGCCCTCTTCTAGAGGTGGATTATGGTTTTGTGGGGTCCTGGGCCAGATCAAGTGGGGGCCCCTCCCCCCCCTTCCACTTGCAGTCCCCCCCGCTTCTCCTCACCTGGCACTCCTGGTGTGGAGCGGGGTTGGGGCATGGGGCCGCCCATTTTTCTGGGGTTCCCCCAATTGGCCGGGGCCTCTGGGCATGGGCCCGGTTGGCCAAGTGGCTAATCCGCCACCATCCTCTGGTCCCTGGAAGCTCCGCTTCAGTGGAGTCATGATATCTGAGCCTTCCCCGGCCAAAGCAGCTGCCAGGATCCCCTTAAAGGAGCTCGCTAGCGTGGAGGGGCACTACATAGGATTCTATTACTTTTCTCTAGTAAACTCATGGAACCAGTTTGGGGAGGACCAAGTGGTGTGTGTGCCCCCAGCCCTGGCCTGCCTCATCCTCACCCATTCCCCTCACATGGAACCCAGTTCTAATGAGAATCCTCTTGTGGAGTCCCAAGAGGAGGGTGTGACCCAGGACACCTTGGTACCAACTGACAGGGGGTGCACTTAGTTTTACAGGGATCCCCTAGGTCAGATATCTGTATAATAGTTCACTGGAGGGTGGGGAAGTGAGGTCTCTGCCGAGAGCCAATAGTCCACTGGTCATAATTGCAAAATATATGTACAGATAATGTTTAGGGAGTTATGTATCTATACTAAAAATTATGTTCTTAAGGTCTTGGAGATAAGGTAGGTCACAGGCGGTGATGTACCTCGGAGATGTTCTTTTCAGCCAGGAGGTAACGGACACCGATCTCCTTGCCAGACACATCGTGCATTGTTTATTGTATGCCTATTTGCATACTGAGCCAGGTGAAAATTGAGTGATTGTGAAATCTACATGAAGAAACAGCATGGGGGGGGGGATCCTGTTTATGAAAAAAGACAAAAGATCGGTTTGGTATATCTTGGAGGCTAAAGAGAAACACTGAATCCTTCACCAACAAGGCAAAACTGACAGCGTGGAAGTTTCATGGAAAGAGCCTGACAAGTGAAAAGGACTAAAAGGATCTTGGATGAGCAATACTTTGAGACATGAGAATATCTTGTTAATTTAAGTCTAGGCTCTAGAATGCATGTAATGATTTTATTTTATATGTAAACATTTGTTTCCAATACTTCCACTCACTATTACTTGAATCTCTGTGCTTCAGTAACTGAACTTATACTTGATTTCACTATAAACAAATCTAAGTGCTGTGAGTTAAGCAGAGCAGTGAGCTGAGGTGGAACTGGTACTGCTGTCATGTACTGCTTCTTTGGAAGTAGTGAATCGGTGAATACTGTGAGTCTCCAGTGGACCAAGGGTTGGACACTCCAGGTTGACGTTCGGAAGGGTTGGGGGTTGGAGTGTGCCTGTCACTAACCTGTAGAGTGACAGTGAGGCCTGGGAGGCCTAGAGGGGAGTGCTTGTGTTGCCCATGGCTGGTGGGGTTGAGGAACTGAACAATAGCAGGCCCAGATGAGGCTTCCTCACACTAAGGGCGGGTGGTAGTGTGGTGTTTCCCAACCCTGAGTTCCCCCGGGAAGCATCACAGAGGGCCCTTCTGAGCAAGGCAAGGGTGATGGTGAATGGAGGGCTCCTCTCTGCATGGATCTTGGGGTTGCAATCTGAGCCTCAGGGCCTACACTAGTCAATACAATTGGTCTCCATTTTGGGGCACCCAACTTGAGACCTCTTGGGTCTGCTTTTCAGAGGTGCTAAGATTCCCCCACTCTCATTGACTTCAGGTGGAATTGAGGCTTCAGAGCCTCTAAAAAATCTGGCCCAAACTGTCTATGTGGGCACATGTGATAAATGAAGGGGGAGGGAGTAGCTCCCTTTCATGGACACCCAGCCAGCCAGTAGCTATACAATCCCTCTTAGAGGCTGTTCTCTAATTGCTCTACCTGTAAAGGGTTAAAAAGTCTCACTGCTATGCATAGGTAAAAGGAAGTGAGCGAGCACCTGGCCAAAAGAGCCAATGGGAAGGCTAGAACTTTTTAAAATTGAAAAGACTCCCCTTTTGTCTGTCTGTGGTTGTTCTACCAGCTAGAGAGGGGACAGGGCAGCAGCTATGCTGTAAGAAGCTTGGGCCAGGTACAAAAAATCCTCACTATCATACCTAGAAACTACTCATTTGAAACCCCAGATATGTAAGTAGATCAGGAAATGTCTAGGAAGACATGGTTAGGTTTGACTCTTTTTATTTCTTTATGGCTTGTAGACTCCTCTGTGCTAACCCCAGGTGCTTTTGTTTTGCTTGTAATCTTTAAGCTGGACCTCAAGAAAGCTATTATTGGTACTTAATCTGTGTAGTTGCGCTTTTAAAATCTAGCAATAGCCTGAGTTCCCAGGTGTATTTTCTTTCTTTTTTTAATTAATAAAATTTACCTTTTTTAAGAATAGAATTGGATTTTTGTGTCTTAAGAGATTTGGACACATGTTGTTTAATTAGCTGGTGGCAGCTACCTTTTTTTTTTTCTCAGCTCTTCCCCAGAGGGTGGGTGAAAGGGCTTGAGGAAGGAATTGCCACGTGCGCCTTTCTGGTCTCTCAAAGGGGTTCTGCACTTGGGTAGAGGCAGCATCTACCAATCCAAGGTCAGAGAAAAGCTGTAACCTTGGGAATTTAATACAAGCCTGGAGTGGCCAGTATGAATTTTTAGAATCCTTGCGGGATTCTCGAAATGCCAGAGTGGGGAATCAGCCTTGACAGCACATAAAAGTTAAGGCATCTATAAATCAGGCCGAAGTTTTGGAAAATTTTGTCCACATAAGAACTTATAATTACAGAGGACTGTTATCCTTGACACAAAGGCCCATGACAATTCTGTCCCTCCCTACTTAGGCTCTCATTCAACAAAGCTCTTAAGTATATGCTTAAATCCCATTGAAACCAATGGGGCATAGGCACATGCTTAGGTGTTTTGCTGAATCAGGGCCTCTGCCACTCTTGCATCTTATCATAATGCCCCCTCCACTCCACAAATAATGCCTTGGCTGGCTGATTGACCTCATCTCCCACAACCAGCTTTGCACATTTTTTTCCCTTCGTAGAGTACTTTGGGCGTCTTCCGGTAACACTCAATTTACACTGGTGTACACACACACACACACACACACACCACACCAAGGCCTTACTCCAGGTACTATTCCCAAATACCTCAGGTACTATTCCCAAGTACCTCGATGCATCACTTGAGGCGGTAAAAACCCCTCCTGCTGAGGCAGTAACAACCCCTCAACACAGGTGCAAACCTATGCACCTCAACACAGGTGCAAACCTATGCACCTCGCATATGCATACAGGGGGCGGCAAACAATTCCCCTACGCCGCTCAGCATCTGACCTTGCTGCACAGTCAATAAGTTCGGATGGCGTGAGCCCAACAGGGACAGACAGCCCCACGGACAGTCCTCCTTCGACACCCCAATAGAGATTTCAAAAGGTCTTTTACCTCTATTGTGGCGCCATGGGGTTCGAAGGGGAACGATTTGTAGTAACTGCCGGTGCCTCTGCGGGCGTTGCCATCCCGGACGAGCCCCCAAATTGTCGGAGAAAAACTGAGTTCTTACTTTTTTGTTTGGGTACAGCAAGTCAGAAGCTTTATTAACTTTTACAATTGTGCAGAGGGAGAGAGCTAAGCAGGTCTCCCAACAGGTAAACAATTACAGCAAGCATTTATACCTTTTGTTACAGACAATAATGAGCAACAACTGCATTTTGTTTATACATAGGTCATTTTGATATTTTGTTTTGCTTACTAATGTAGACTCTTAGTCTACATTCCATATTATTTACATAAGGTCGCAACAACTTTTTACACAGTTCTTTTTTACTCGCCTCACACATTCCTCGCTTCTACAAATTTCGCGTTATTAGGGTTACAGTTAGCCTAACTCTTGCTAACGAACTGTCATGCATAGCAGTTCTTTTCTGACAGTTCTTTCTCTGCTTCCACAGGGTTGTGGAGAAAAAGTTTATCAATTGTAAAGGGTCATAAACCAGAAGGGAAATATAATCTGGTGATTTTTTTAAAGCCAAGCTTGCTTGTTTTTTGGATGCCTGGCTCATTGTTTTTGAACACTTGTAGTTGTCAAGATCTAATTCTGCTGTGTCACCTACCAGACATAAGCCAACCAATGAAGGCTAGTTTGAAAGGTGGTATTAGGTGTGATGCTGTATAGAAGGGAAGGTGACCGTCTGCACTAATATAGTAACACCACTGTTACAAAATTGCAATTAATCTTGTACAAAGTGTGTCTTGTGAGGTATCACTAGAAAAGTTGTATTCTGCTAAGTATTATTATTAAGGCTATGCTTATGTCATGGAGGTCATAAAATGTCACGGAGGTCTCTGGACGTCACGGATTCCGTGACTTCCAGAGACCTCCGTGACATTTTCTGCTTCAGCCTTGGAGGCCATGGGACTGGAGCTGGCAGCCAGTGGGGGACGCAGCAGGGTTCCAGTGACAGGCGACAGCCTCACCTGGGGGTGGGGTGGGGTTGGGAGAGCTGCTGAGGGGTCCAGTTTACTTTTTGGGAAATATGGTCACCCTGCAGCTCCCAGCCACCACAGTGGCGAGGGAAACCATGGACCCACAGTAGCCTTGGTTGCTGGATCCCCTTACTCCCCATTTTGTCAGAGTTATTTTTTAGTAAAAGTTATGGACAGATCACAGCTTCCATGAATTTTTGTTTATTGCCCGTGACCTGTCCGTGACTTTTACTAAAAATAATCATGACAAAATCTTAGTCTTAATTATTATCCAGTTTAAATGTGTGTACTGTTATTGTCAGGGCCGGCTCCAAGTTTTTTGCCGCCCCAAGCAAAAAAAATTTCCCTTGCCCCCCCGGCCCCGCCCCAACTCCGCCCCTTCTCCGCCCCATTCCAACCCCTTCCCCAAATCCCCGGCCCCACCTCCTCCCCTGGGCACGCTGCATTTCCCCTCCTACCCCTCCCTCCCAGGCTTGCCTGGGAGGGAGGAGGGAGAAGCGGAGCGGC
>NW_020664490.1:14867028-14966749 GCF_002925995.2 Terrapene triunguis
CGCTCGGGGGAGCAGGCGGCAGTGGAGTGGAGGTGAGCTGGGGGGAGCGGTTCCTCTGCGCCCCCCCGGGTTACTTTTTGTGGCCCTCCCCGTGCCCTCCACCGCTGCAGCTCGCCTCCGCTCAGGGCCGGCTCCCTAAGCAAAAAAAAAAAAAAAGGAGCCGGAGTGCTGCCCCTTGGAAAGTGCTGCCCCAAGCACATGCTTGGAGTGCTGGTGCCTAGAGCTGGCCCTGGTTATTGTATGTGAAGTTATGAAACTTTGCTATGTGTTTGCTTAGTATTATGGGGGGCACATGCTTAAGTATCTTGTTGAAATGGAGTCTACAACTTCGAGCACCTGCTTACAGTTTCACACATGCTAAAGTGCTTTGCGGAATCAGGGCTGCGAGAAGTCTCATGGAAGTCCATGGAGCTACTCGGTCAGTGTTTAAAGTTACACACATGCTAAGTACCTCATCTAAATCCCCTAGCTGGAAACCGTAGCAGACTTGTATCTTCTTTGGATCAGGCCCAGGGGTGGGACACGTAATACATACTGCCCAGTGGGTTACATTATGACTGAGTAAGGGTTTGCAGGATCTGGCCCATACTGCCTGACTAAACAAATCTTTACCCAGTGGATCTCCTAATGCGAACAAGAATTATTCAAGAGCCTGATCCAAAGTCCGCTGCAGTGTTGCCATTGATTTCAATGGGCTTTGGATCAGGCTTCTAGTGAGGACGGGGTTGCAGGATCAGGCCCTACATTTTGAAGGCGAGTCACTTTTACACAAAACTGGAACAGTCCTTTCAAAGGGTTAATGTTATTTTAAGATACCTCTGCAATGCAGCTGCAAATCTGAACGACTGGGTGGGGGAAGGGGGATGTGATGAAGGGGGGACCTGCTCACCAGGAAAGAGCTCATTAAATATATACTGTCACTGATTTATAAGAGAGCATCGAGACAATATAATTACTGTAATTATATAATATACATACTGCAGAATTGCCATTTGTGTTGGTTTTTTCTCTCACTTTGTACGATAGTAGAATTAAAAATAATGTAACTGCCAAATTTAATGAAACCACAGGTAAAAGTAAATGTCTTTCACTCCATTGTTTGATTGTTTTGTTTGGAGTAAAGGTAGCTTGTTAGGGGGCACCATCTTGGGGGCAAGGAGAAATGGTGGGGGTTTTGGTAATGCTCTATTTATTTTTAATTGACCCAGATCACATGTGTTAAGTACCTTTCAGCAATAAAGGTGAACTGACTCACCAAATGCTCTTCTTAGAGTATGTGCAAGGTGACCAGGATTCATCACTGAATTTGGTCCGCTGGTTGGATCATTAGCTTCCCTGGCCTGGGCCAGGTACTGACAGGGAGTGTGATGTGAATGCTAATCCATGTCCCCTCCCACCACCCAAATGCTCTGAAAGTAACTTACAAAACATATCCATTACCTTTAATTGTAGCAGCCATCAACAAGTTGTCAGTGGTTACAGTAACCATTCTGGGTGCTTGCACAAAAAGGAAGAAATTGGATACTTGAGAAACGAATTAGAGAATGTGTGTGTTTCACATGTGGGTGTATTGAGTTTGTTAAGCTGCTTGATATTCTTCACAGCAAAGCTGCATTAGGCACATTTTGTTTACGGTCGGTGTCTATATAGTTCCCAGTGCAACTACATCTGGAGTAGTAAGCTCAGTTTGCGCAAGTCATTGCTAGAAAGATACTGAAGAAGTAGAGAGAGTGCAGCAAAGAGCAACAAAAATGAGCAGGAGGCTAAAAAGATTCAAGCAGCTAAGATAAGCTGTATAGTTCGGTTAAAGAACAACAAAGGGTTGTGTTTCAGAGTAGCAGCCGTGTTAGTCTGTATCCGCAAAAAGAACAGGAGTACTTGTGGCACCTTAGAGACTAACAAATTTATTAGAGCATAAGCTTTCGTGGGCTACAACCCACTTCTTCGGATGCACAAAGGGTTGTGTGTGTATGTGGGGAGACATGGTAACTGTCCACTAATATGTGAAGGCTGTGTAAATCCCAAGGAGGGAGGGGAATGATTTAGTGTGGCACATGGAAGAATGGCTAGTAGTAATAGGATGAAATTAAGACAAGGAAAATTCAGGCTGAATATCAGGAAAAGCAATTAGATTTATTTTATTTTTAGACTTTCCTAGGCTGCTCATCAACATCGTATCTGAGCACCTCACACACATTCATGAATTTATCTTCACAGTGGCCCCATCCTAGGTGTATTATTATGCCCATTTTACAGATGGGAAACTGAGGCTCACTTAAAAGCCTGGTCTACATTTAAAAGTTTACCAGTATGACTATGTTGGTTAAGGGGATGATTTTTTTTTTACCAGTATCGTTATACCTGTAAAAGCTGTACTTGGATAGTTATTCTGGTATAAAGGTGCCCCATACTGGTTTCATTATTCTCTTCTCTGTACAGTAATAAACACTTCCCATATAAAGAACAGGAGTACTTGTGGCATCTTAGAGACTAACAAATTTATTTGAGCATAAGCTTTCGTGGGCTACAGCCCACTTCATCAGATGCATAGACTGGAACATATACACCTCTACCCCGATATAATGTGACCCAATATAACACGAATTTGGATATAATGTGGTAAAGCAGTGCTCTGGGGGGCGGGGCTGCGCACTCTGGTGGATCAAAGCAAGTTCAATATAATGCGGTTTCACCTATAATGCGGTAAGATTTTTTGGCTCCCGAGGACAGCGTTATATCGAGGTAGAGGTGTAGTAAGAAATATATATACATACGGAGAACATGAAAAGGTGGAAGTAGCCATACCAACTGTAAGAGGCTAATTAATTAAGATGAGCTATTATCAGCAGGAGAAAAAAAACTTTTGTAGTGATAATCAAGATGGCCCATTTTAGACAGTTGACAAGAAGATGTGAGGATACAGTAACTCCTCCTTAAAATCGTCCCGGTTAACATTGTTTCATTGTTACATTGCTGATTAATTAGGGAACATGCTCATTTAAAGTTGTGTAATGCTCCTTTCTAATGTCATTTGGCAGCTGCCTGCTTTGTTCACTGCTTGCAGGAAGAGCAGCCCGTTGGAGCTAGCTGGTGGGGGCTTGGAATCAGGGTGGACTGGCACCCTGGATATGATAGAGGTCTATAAAATCATGACTGGTGTGGAGAAAGTAAATAAGGAAGTGTTATTTACTCCTTCTCATAACACAAGAACTAGGGGTCACCGAATGAAATTAAGAAGCAGCAGGTTTAAAACAAACAAAAGGAAGTATTTTTTCACACAATGCACAGTCAACCTGTGGAACTCCTTGCCAGAGGATGTTGTGAAGGCCAAGACTATAACAGGGTTCAAAAAAGAACTAGATAAGTTCATGGAGGATAGGTCTATTAATGGCTATTAGGCAGAATGGGTAGGGATGGTGTCCCTAGCCTCTGTTTGCCAGAAGCTGGGAATGGGTGACAGGGGATGGATCACTTGATGATTACCTGTTCTGTTCATTCCCTCTGGGGCACCTGGCATTGGCCACTGTCGGAAGACAGGATACTGAGATAGATGGACCTTTGGTCTAAACCAGTATGGCCATTCTTATGTTCTTATGAGCTGATAGGTGAACAGAAATGACTGCAGTGTTGTTAGAAAGACAAGGTGGGTGAGGTAATATCATTGATTGGACCAACTTCTGTTGGTGAGAGGGACAAGTTTTCGAGCTTACACAGAGCTCTTCTTCAGGTCTGGGAAAGGTAGTAAGGTACTCAGCGTGTCACAGCTAAATACAAGGTTGAACAGATAGTTTAGCATAATAGTTAGCACATGTTCTAAGGGACCATTCAAGGTGAAGTGGTCCATTAATACCACTCCAGTCAGACGGGGGAAAGAAATGGAAGGGGAAAGGCAGCTGGGGGAGGGTTGGTAGAGGGTTATAGTTTGTTGTAATAAGCCATAAATCCAGTGTCTGTTCAGTCCATGACTTTTACTATCTAGAAAAGTTATGAATTTAAGCTCCCAGGCTCGTCTTTTGAAAGTGCTGTGCAGGTTTCCTTTGAGGATAAGGACTGATAGGTCAGATATGGAGTGATTGCTTTGTGAAAAGTATCTACCCACAGGTGATGTGGTGGGTTTGTCTTCTATCATTTTCTTGGGTAAGCATAGCGATTGTCTGGTTTCAGCTACATAATTGTTATTGTGGCATTTAGTGCACTGGATGAGATAACTGGCACTCTGTTCCACTTCCTATGTAGCTGTGACATTCTGGGTACCTTTCCCAGACCTGAAGAAGAGTTCTGTGTAGCTCGAAAGCTTGTGTCTCTCACCAACAGAAGTTGGTCCAATAAAAGATATTACCTCATCCACCTTGTCTCTCTAAGGGTATGTCTACACTACCCACCGGATTGGCGGGTAGTGATCGATGTATCGGGGATTGATTTATCACGTCTAGTGTAGACGCGATAAATCGATCCCCGATCGCTCTGCTGTCGACTCCTGTACTCCACCACAGCAAAAGGTGAAAGCGGAGTCAATGGGGGAGCGGCAGCAGTCGACCCCATGCCGTGAGGATGCGAGGTAAGTCAACCTAAGATACGTTGACTTCAGCTACGCTATTCTCGTAGCTGAAGTTGCGTATCTTAGGTCGATCCCTCCCCAGTGTAGACCAGCCTAAGGCCTAGTCTACCAAGTACTACCAAGTTTTGTTGGCAAAAACTGCCTTTTGTCAACAAAACAGTGAATGTGTACACACTGCGATGTACACATGGGAAAAATGCCTGGTTTTGGCAACAAAATACAACCACCCCGATGAGAGTCTTTTTCCTCCACATTTTTCTTGACAAAGTGCCAGTGTAGACACCATGCTTGATTTCATTGCTTTAATTGGCCTCCAGGAGGTGCCCCACAATGCCCTCCTGACCACTCTGGTCAGCAGTTTGAACTCCACTGCTCTGCAGCCAGGTAAACAACCATCCACCCCTCCCCCTAGAAATACCGGGAATTTTTGAAATTCCATTTCCTGCTGGCTCAGCGTGGAGAAGTCTGATCGCATCTTCCCAGGTGACTATGGTGGCTTATCGCAGCAAACGGCTCTCCTGCTTGGACCACTGCTGAGCTGTTGGATCTGATCAGTATATGGGGAGAGGAGGCTGTGCAGTCCCAGCTGCGCTTGAGCCATAGGAATTTGGATACCTACGGGCAGATTGCTCGAGGCTTGTGCAAAAAGGGCTATGATCGGGACAGCTGCAGTGCAGAACAAAGATAAAGGAGCTGAGGCAGGCAAGAAGCACACCATTGCTCCGGTGCTACACCTAAGACTTGCCAGTTCTATAAGGAGTTTGGATGCTATTCTCGGTGGCGACCCCCCTCCACTGCCAAGAGCCCTGTGGATACTTCGGTGGGCCTGGAGGCGATGGAAAGAGGACCTAACCCGGAGGACGAAGTCATTGATGAAGAGGTGGAGTTAGACGACAATGTGCAGCTCCTGGCAGGGTCCCTCGGTGGGGCAGGCAGCCAGGAACTGTTCTCCACTCCAGAGGTGCCCAGCCAGTCTCAGCAGTTGCTGTCCGGTGAGCAAGAAGCAGGAGAAGAGACGCCTGGTAAGTGGCTGTGGTTTGTGTAGTGGGGAGGTGGATTCAGGGCACAGAAATGTGGGAGGCTGGCTGTGTTTCTGTGAGCTGGACCTTTCCCTGTGCAGCTCATTGGTACGGCGGAACAAGGTGTTGAACCATGCTGAGATCTCATGGGAAAGTTTCCTGGGGATACTTAGTAATCCTCTGCCGAAGGTTCTGTGGCAGAGCAGCTGTGTCCCTTCCCCCATTGTAGGAAACTTTCCCGCGCCATTCGGCAATCACTTGTGCAGGGACAAAAGCGGCATACAAGCGAGCAGCATAGGGACTAGGGCGGAAGCCACAAGCATGGAGTAGATGTACCCTGGTTTCCTTGCTTACCCTCAGCAGTGAGATATCTGCTACAATGACCCCCACCTGTGGAAAAGTGTGGGAGATTTTAGAATTTTTTCCCTAGTCTGCTGCACCACAACCCTTGCAGAGTGAGTGCTCTTTTCCCCATGTAGCGCACCGCCCCCCCCAGCCAACACTCACCATGCGTTGGGTGTTCGCAAAGACGTGTGCCTGGCTATGGTCAGTGAGAAAGTGATGGCAATGTTACAAAAGGTGTATTTAACTGAAATGTTTCAATGCTGTGTGTGAATTTAACAATCCTGCTTCTGTGCCTTGTCCCCTGTGCTTCAGCAGATGTGGCCTTCAGGAACACCCAATGCACCCCGGCCGAACATCTCCACTGGATAAGAAAGTGCCCAAGACACAGCAAAGAAGACGTGTTTTGGGAGGTACTGCAGTGCTCCAATGCAGAGAAAAGGGAATGCGAGGAGTGCTGGGAAGACGAATGGCAGGACAGAAAAGAGAATCAGGAGTTTGTTAACTGCAACTAAGCAGATGATTAAAGTCATAGAGGAACAAACGCAGATGCTGAAGTCTCTAATAATGCTGCAGACTGAGCAGATCGATGGTCGCCCTCCCCTGCAGCACATTCAGAGCTCTTTTCCATCCTCCACCCCCAACTCTGCCCGCACATTCCTTTCCACCTTCCGGGACTTCTCAGTTTTCCATTCACTCCATCCCCACAGACAACTTTCACAATGATAGCTGGACCTACACACAGCTATGAAAGTCTGCCCTTCCCTGGTACCTCCTTTCCCACTAAGCATCTTCGTGTGTTTGAGTGTGCTGTTTCTTGTGAAATAAAAGAAAAGTTTTCAAATGGTAACTCATCTTTATTTGTTTTCTACAAATTGAGATAGCAGGCACTACCAATACATGCACAGATATTTTAATCGTTTGCAAATGTAATATTGCAGCTCCAACCACAGAGATATACGTTACTGGTTCTCATTTTCAAAGTGTTGCCTCAAAGCCTCCTTAATTCAAATTGCCCCCCTTTGGGCTCCTCTGATAGCCCTGGTATCTGGCTGATCAAAATCAGCAGCCAAGCAGTCTGCCTCAGCACTCCACCCCTGAGCAAACCTTTCACCTTTAGCTTCACAGAGATTATGCAACATACAGCATGCAGCTATGACCATGGGAATATTATCCTCATTAAGTTCTAATCTGCCATAAAGGCATCGCCAGCGCACCTTTAATCTGCCAAAGGCACATTCAACTGTCATCCGGCACCTACTCAGCCTATTGTTGAACCGCTTCTTACTCCTGTCCAGGTGTTCTGTGTAAGGTTTTATGAGCCAAAGCTGTAAGAGGTACGCTGGGTCTCCCAGGATCACTATGGGCATTTCATCATCCCCCACTGTAATCTTCTGGTTTGGAAAGAAAGTCTCCACTTGTAGGTTTCTGTACAGGCTGGTGTTCCTGAAGTTGCATGCGTCATGCACCTTCCTGGACCACCCTGCGTTGATGTCAGTGAAACACACATGTTGATCCACAAGCACCTGCAACACGATGGAGAAGTACCCCTTCCTATTGATGTACTCTGATGCAAAGTGGTCTGGTGCCAAAATTGGAATATGTGTGTCATCTATCACCCCTTCCACAGTTAGGGAAACCCATTTCTGTAAAGCTGTCCACTATTTCACGCACATTTCCCAGAGTCGTGGTACTTCGTAGCAGGATGTGATTTATTACCCAGCACACTTGCATTGACACAGCCCCAACAGTTGACTTCTCCACTCCAAATTGGTTCATGACCAACCAGTAGCAGTCTGGAGTCACTAGCTTTCATACAGCGATTGCCACATGCTTCTCTACTGATAGGGCAACTCTCATTCTGGTGTCCTTGCGCCACAGGGCTGGGGTGAGCTGTACACACACCTTTTGCAGGAAGGATGCTTTCCATATCCAAAAATTCTGTAGCCACTGCTCATCATCCCACACCTGCATGACGATATGATCCCACCATTTAGTGCTTGTTTCCTGAGCCCAAAAGCGATGGTCTACCCTATGCAGCTGTTCTGTGAATGCCAAAAGCAATCTAAAGTTGCTCCTATCCATATCACACAGCACGTCAGGTGACTGGGAGTCTTCTTCAGTTAGGAACTTCACGATTAACTGCACTGCCATCAGTGATGTCTTCATGACAGTTAACAGAGCATAGGAGAGCAGGGCGGGATCCATCCCTTCTCACAAAGATGCCGGGGTGCACAGCAGAGAATGGCCATTGAAAAATGCCACAAAGTCGGAAGCCCATGAAGTGCTGGGACAGAAAGCAATGCATCATGGGACATTGAGCTCAGTCCCAAGATGCTCTGCGATCCGCTCCGCCTTCCCACAACACCTAACAACAGACGGTGTCGAGCTGGACTGTGGGATAGGTACCCACAGTGCATTGCTCACACTGTCGATGATCGTGCCCCACTGTGGACGCCCTCTGCTGACAGAGGAAGCAAGTGTGAACATGAGATTCTGATTTTTATTATGTCGACTTTTGGGTGTTGACATCACTTTTGTCGAAATAACTTGGTAGTGTAAACAAGACCTAATATCCTGGGACTGACATGGCTACAACACCACTGCCGCTGCATGCCACATTATTGTAAAATATTCAACCAGGCCTTTTCCTTTTCTCTCCAGTCTCCATCACCACCACAACATTTTTAACCATATATTTTATGAATAAGTTATGAAAGTGGTAACTCGGGAAGCACTATAGTTTGAAACTTGAATAGCAATGAAAGGAGCAGATTAAAAGTTCTTCCAAAGGGCTTATGCTGTATCTACATTGCAGTCACCCAAGGGCGCATCACTGCTCAACTTATTTCTTCATTAATTAAATCACACAATGCTTTAAAAATGGCAATAAAAATGCAATGATAATGGTAACGCTTAGCACTATTTAATGATATGAGCAGTATTTAATTATGGCATACTGAAGGGCCAAAATCCATGAGCTGTGTATGTAAAATCCTAACACAGGCTATGTCAGGATTTTTTACAGGTCCAAAGTCCAGAGTTTGGTCAAAGAGGCCTAGCAAACAGTGAACAATATTAGCTAAGAGAAGCAGAACAAACAAGAGACAACTTTGCTTTTTACTAAGATAACCATGGTCAGCAAAACGCCATATGGGGAGCAGTAATTGGCACTCTTATCTGAAGCTGCAAACAGACCAAAGGATTGAAAGGGGCCCTGTGTCTGTCTTTGTCCACTCCTTTTGCAGAAAGAGATAGCCGTGCTCTCCCACATACCAACCTTGAGTTCATGGAAAAGGTTCAAGCATGTCAGTATGAGATATGACATCCTCCCTCCCTGATACCAGTGTTAGCCTTTAGAAACACAATGGGCAAACTGAAAAATAATTTCTATTGCCATGTACTTTTCAATGTCTTTTTGCTTTAACTCCCAGGAATGTACCTGTTGGACAATCAGAAGGGCTACCTCATTCCTATGGACCCCAAATCAGAATTCAACGTATATATTTTATACTAATACACTTTATACATTGTTTAAAGGAAAACACCTGTGTACTAACAGTATGTTACTTGTTAACCTGAAACCATGAGCGGAGAGATTATGTAATCTTTAGACCGGGGTAGGCAACGTATGGCATGCATGCCAAAGGCAACACGCGAACTGATTTTCAATGGTACTCACACCGCCTGGGTCCTGGCCACCGGTCCGGGGGGCTCTGCATTTTAATTTAATTTTAAATGAAGCTTCTTAAACATTTTAAAAACCTTATTTACTTTACATATAACAATAGTTTAGTTATATATTATAGACTTATAGAACAAGACCTTCTAAAAATGTTAAAATGTATTACTGGCACACAAAACCTTAAATTAGAGTGAATAAATGAAGACTCAGCACACCTCTTCTAAAAGATTGCCGACCACTGCTTTAGACTATTGGTTACTGTTCTTATCTTGTCTTGCTGCTAGACCTATCCAGGGGCTTGGGACCTCCTACCCCGTCATTTCCCTCCGCCCATGAAAATTCCATATAATCCATTGTAATTAATTGTTTGGCAGTGTCTCTGAGCCTAATAAGCAAAGTGACACTCTGCCAGCGCTGTGCGTAATAAACCCACGTGCTTGATTCTTCCTTCTACATCTTGGAAGGATTAGATTTTTTTATCAGTAAATGTTAGTAAACATTGATTTCACCATCCACACATAAACCAATGAAAAAATATGTCCATCGATAATAATAGAAATTTACAGATAGGCAAAGTAAGAAAAATGCTGCTTGAGAACTTCTTAGAGTTTGATTTAAGGATGTTCACTTAGTATATTTTGATGTGATGTTTACACCTTTCATAACTTTGTGCAACAGTGAAAATTTAAATCAATACAAATTGAAAAAGAAAGCTTCAAAAATTCATCTTATCCATCAACATTATAAAAACTGAATTCTGCCAAGCCCAATTATTATTAATGATGCATGTAGCACTGTGGGTGCACGCAGCACTTTACAAATGGTAAATTGAGCTAAACAAAGAAAAGACTCTGTGCCCCACAGACCCGAACAACTAGAGGCACAGGCGGCTAAAGTGCAGTGAGTGGTGTGTGATCTTGTCCTGGCATGCACTGGCTGAGAAGTACGCTGTGCTACTTCACTGAACAATGGTAGTGGTGGACACAACTCAATTGCATCTATGCAGGTACTGAAGTGGCAGTTAGGAAATGCTTGTCCATTTCCTCAAAGGGCTAATTCTCTCATATCAGCTTTTATCTGTTTATGCCCTGTTATTTAGATGGTTTGAGAACATGTTCTTTTTTTTTAATTAGTCCTGGGAGGATGGGTACAGTTACATTGTTTGCATCTTTCAATAATACTTAACAGCTACGTTGCATTTTCACCCACAGATCTCAACGTGCTTTCCTAAGGTGGCCATTGTCCTCATTTAACAGATGGGGAAACTGAGGAACAGAGAAGTTAGGTGACTTGCCCAGGAACACCCAACAAATCACTTGCAGAGTTCAGGATAGTAGCACCCAAGTCTCCTGATGCTCAGACCTGTGCCTTAGTCCCTGGATCACATTGCCTTTTTACGAGTAGAAAGAAGAACCTGTTGGTCTGTATCGGTAGGTAGCTTCCAGCTGCAAGCACCAGCAGATCAGGGACAGAGGCAATGTTAAGGTCTCAGTCTGTATGTATATGCAAAGCTGCCTGTTGAAGTAAAGTTATGTATTAGTCTAGAAGACACACACAATAAACAAAAAGGCACACACGCAAGCTCTGAAGTGTGTGCGCATCTGAATGTACTGATGAATCTCACACCCACCAGGAACACATTTCAAGCTGTTAGCAGATAACCATTTAAAGATCTGACACACTAAAATGGGAGGTAAACCAAAATCTGTATCATAATACAAGTATTTGAAAGTTAAAAAAAAACAAAAACAGGATAAAAGGATGAAGTTGAGTGTATGCGCTGAAAATGGTGTGGCCCAATTATTAAATGTAAATATTTATAGGTTAATAGTTCTAAGCCTACAACAGTAAACTGTTTATTCAAATTAAAAGCTTTATTTGGGAATTAGAGATGTATTGTTTTCTTAAACTCAGAGCTGGCATTGTGTTTTGAGTTCTGTTTTAGTTCTGCAGCAAACCACTTTGATGAACGGAATTCAAAGTATTAATCTACTGAATATCCCTCCCTCGCCCCCCGTCTTTCTGTTCACCAAAATAAACGCCGATATTGTCCCAGAAAAATTATTAATAGTTTTTTGCACTGATTTGCACATGTTTTTGTTGTTGTGGTAATGAACATTGATAAATTCCTGGGAAAAATTAAATAAAATAAAAACTGAAAACATTTGGACTATTCATTTGGAAGTGGGGAATGTGGCTTGTTGGCTTTTTTAGCCTCCAAGCCACAGTCACACAATAAACTCTGAACATTTTGTTAGTGACCAGAAGGGCTCAGCATCTCTTCAACAGTCTATGTAACATGAGTCTGGTGGTCTCAAATCAGAAGCAGTAAAAAGGGGGCACATCCAATTAAAAAAAATCCTTTGCAGGTTACCTTTAACTAATTTAGCTTGATACAAGTAATTAAAATAATTAATTCAAAACTCCCAGTAAGGGACATAAGAACTTTACCCAACTTACAGACTTTCGGGCCCAAATTTTCAAAAGTCGCCTCGCATTATGGGTCCCCAGATGAATACACCTGTATTATTTTCATGCTGTGTAATGCTTTGGTTTGCTCACCTAACATATCTAGGGCTTCTGTTTTGGGGGGGTTATTACTTTCACTTTTCAGGGTTTCTTTTTAGCAATTTTGTGAGTTTTCTGGAGATGTCCAAAAATCAGGGCCTGGGGGGAGGGGGCTTTCTCTTTGTATACACTTAAAAATATACAATACTCTTTACAGTAGTATACACTAAACTATGATGCCTCTCAGACCCAACAAAGTCAGGAAATCCAGAATTAAGTGCACAGATCCTAATCATAATTCCTGTGGAAGAAAAGGTCTGTGTTTTGTTATGCTTTGGAGTTACCAGAAAACAGACTGTTCTATGCAGAAAAGGAGGGTCTCTGACCATGTTAAGGAGAAAGGAAGAGTTCATACTGGAGACTTGCCATGCATTGTCCAGTATAAATTGCTCCTAGCCGTGTGTAATTAGAGTATTGGTTTTATGTATCAAAATTTTCCCAATAACAAAGCAATCTGGAAAGGGCTGAGAAATGTTTAGAGGTATTTATCCCCAATATTAACCCTTTTAATGCTAAGACCAGCAGTAAATTTTAAACGCAGGGCAATATTTATGCCTTGTGTAATTTAAATTCCCAAAATGTGGTTATCCTCCAGCATGGGAAAAACAGTTTGGATTGTAGTGCAGATGTGACCTAGCCTTGTTTTAAGCATGTCTCCAACCTTGCTAAAGCACTGCTTTGTCTATGTGTGTCCCCAATATTTAGCAATGTTTGGGACACAATTAAAACATGGTAAGTCCCCACTTACACTACATAACTGACCTATGTTTTATCTTAGATATGGGACCACCATGTTGCAACTGGATCTCTGACACAGTTGTACTGCTAGACTTGTAGTATTTCTTTCCTTGAAGTTCTCATGTAAGTACTTCTAATTAGACCCCCTTCAGCAAATTAATTGTTAATACAGCTACAAATGTTCATCATGATAAGAAACTGACCTTCAAACTGATATTGTGGAAGCATTTTGGGATGGAGGAGGGGGAACAATTTGTGCAGTCCTTCCTAGTTTGTAATGTTAGTGAATAAGGGCAGAAATACATGCTGCTTTGATCACTTGCACTAGCTCTTCATTTGTTGAAGATTTTAACAGCAACTGAAGTCTGGCTCCACTGCTGCATATCAAGACAAGGCTGATCCAATACAGTGAAATTTAAATAGTGCATATTTCCTAAGGAAGTTGTGGAATCTCCATCCTTAGAGGTTTTTAAGGCCCTGCTTGACAAAGCCCTGGCTGGGATGATTTATTTGGGGTTGGTTCTGCTTTGAGCAAGGGGTTGAACTAGATGACCTCCTGAAGTCTTTTCCAACCCTAATCTTCTATGATTCTAACACAGATCAAGAATCTACCTAAAGAGTTATAATCTAAGGATTGTGCTTCTATTGATTTCTTTTCTTTGAAATGAAATTCTAAAACTTTTATTTTCTAAATGAAAATCCTAGAGCTGGTCAAAAAATGCCAACAAATTTTCTCACTAACATTTTTTTGGTCAAAGTTTCAGATTTTCAAAAAATGTTGGCCAGCTCTATAAGGTAATTAAAAGAAATTACATAAAGTTTCCCTGAAAAATGTTCATTTGAAAATTCAAAAACTTTCAGTTTGCCCTCGGCAATCCCTCCTTTTAAAAGCACCCTAGTTCTGACTCAGAACAGAGCACTGTAACTTGGTCCTATTTAGGATACCAAAAGCTCTAAGGCTAGCTCACTATACAATATTCCTATTTCCTACTGAGTAGCAAATGCTTAACAAGAGTCACAAATACATACAGTATTGTACTTGCATCTGAAGAAACAGGACTCCTGAATTTAGTGCTAAAATGCCAAATTATTATTTCACAACCTCCAGGACAGAGAAAATACACGTTGAAGTCTATATCATCAGTGGTGTATATTATTAGAATGTGTAGGCGTTTGCAGTAATTCTGCAGTTCCATGATTATTTTGTGTGCATTTTTTCCCAGTAGGAAGAAAGATTAATTGCTAAGATGCGATACAATGAGCAATGGTGAAAGAAATTCACCAAGAACAGTGTTCTTACCAGCCTCAAGCTACTGCCGTTTATATTGGGCCACTTACATTTTTGGAAATGTCCTTGCATTAATTATATTAATTGAGTCCCAGGTCACCATTCCATTTTTTTTTTTTTTTTTTGCCCAGAGTCAATGCCAGGCCTATAATTACCCAGATCATCCTGTGTAATTATAAAAAACATATAGAAATCTTTTAGCATATATCTGAAAGAGCAACAAAGAATTCCCACCCACTTTTTAGCTTGTTGGAAGTATGCTGTGAAAAACCCTAGGAAGCAAAGGAAAGTTCAGTGAAAGTCAACTTATGCCAATGTTCCAGTGTGGTTTCTGTGGGAAAGGTTTGTTCATTTGAGCTCTTGCAGCAAGATGTGCATCTGATCCTTAGGGATTGGTAGAACTTTCTTATATGATGAATAAGATTTTCAGTAATCTTCATCATATTTGACTTGGGTGTCTGGGTGGAGGCCTAAGGCTGGGTTTCTTTAAGGGAACTGTGCTATTGGCTTCTGGGTGACCAGTCAGGTATTATAGAAGCTGTTTTGTGCTGGTTTGGTAAATCTAAGTATTGGAATATCCACCAGCTTTGGGGATTGGCTGCCCCATTCTTTGCACTTCACCCTAATTGAATAACTTCAGTGTGGCTCCCTGAGATCCCGGTCACATATGGTCTTTACATTCAGTCCAGATACAGTAACTCCTCACTTAAAGTTGTCCCAGTTAACGTTTCATTGTTACGTTGCTGATCAGTTAGGGAACATGCTCGTTTAAAGTTGTGCAATGCTCCCTTATAGCGTTGTTTGGCAGCCACCTGCTTTGTCCACTGCTTGCAGGAAGAGCAGCCTGTTGGAGCTAGCTGGTGGGGGCTTGGAACCAAGGTGGACTGGCGGCCCCCCTATCAGCTCCCCGCTCCCCTAAGTTCCCTGTGCTACAGCTGCCCAGCAGGCTAGCAATTGCTGGCAGTTCAGCTGTCCCTCCCCCGACTGCCATGTGCTGCTCCTGCCCTCTGCCTTGGAGCTGCTCCCGGGAGCCCCCTGCTTGCTGTGCAGGAGGGGGGAGAGGGGTGCTAATGTCAGAGTGTCCCCCTCCCCTCCACTCCTGCTCCCTGCTCCTTTACCCCATCTGAACATCTGCACAGAGCAGGGGGGACACGACAGGGCTCAGGACAGAGGGAGCTTGCTGGCAGCAGCTGCTGTCTCAACTTGCTGATCAACTTAAAAAGGCAATGTACTTAGAGTGGGGTCAGCGTACTTAAAGGGGCAATGCACATCTCTCTCTCTCACACACACACACGGTGTGTGGCTCTGTCTCTGTCTGCCATGCTGTCTCCCCTCCCCTCCATTTGTGCTGCCTTGTAGAGTCTGAGGCTACATTAACAACAATGTGTTAACCCTGGAGGGCTCAGCTGAGTGCTAATTCATCATTTAGCAGTAAGGCATTCCCTGGGAAATATCCCACCCTCTTCCACCCTCTGACTTCACCACCTCAACTAAGATACACAATCATCATTGCTGTGTACAGTATTAAATTGTTTAAAACCTATACTGGATATATATATATATAGTCTTTCGTCTGGCGAAAAAAATTTCCCTGGAACCTAACCTCCACTATTTACATTAATTCTTATAGGGAAATTGGATTCGCTTAACATGGTTTCGCTTAAAGTAGCATTTTTCAGGAACATAACTACAACGTTAAGTGAGGAGTTACTGTAAGCTAATTTCTTCAATATCTCATACCTAGATTCTAAGTTGGGCCTTTATTATCCACTGAGGCAGAATTGGATGTGGTTTTCTAGATAAACTGTTAAGTATTATTATTATTATCTCAGTGAAGTCATTGACATTCTCAGCAATCTCAGGAGAGTTATTCAGGAGAGACTAGACCTTGATGTACGTAAATTCCCATGATTCGGTATCAGGTTATACACGCCGTACTTGCACTTTGGTGGCAGTCATTTTGTGTTAGCAGACTGGCAGAAAGTACTGTAACCCACTTTCTCTATAGCTTATAATCAAATGTTAATAATGAAATTCTATGTGATCCCCAACACTCTTCAAAAACTTCCTGGGTTGTCTATGCACTGCTGTATTGCTCTCCCATCAGATGTCAGGGTGATTGAAGTCCCCCATGAGAACCAGGGCCTGTGATCTGGATGTGACATTGCACTCCATATGTTTTATGGAAATATGTTTATGAGCGTGAATATGATGTAACTAGAATATGCTTTATGCAAAAGGTCTCTTGTAAGGTATCATTACAAAGGTTATAACCTACTGAATATATTCATCCTATTTTTATGAATGTATCATTCTTGTATCTGAAACTATGAATATAACTCTGAGGTCCTATCGTAATTATGCGAAGTGTGGGCCATTAATGGTGGTTTAGAATCTTGATGGCTCCCATTGACTAGGCTCCCATTGACTAGGACAATTGGTTGTAAATGGTTTATTTACCTGCAAGCGTTCTGGTGTATGTGTGGGCCAGTCCGTGGGTAATGAAGAATGAGGTCTTACAGTGACATGTGACCATGTCACATGATATTGGGATCCATATTAAATCTGGTACTTTTCCATTTAGAAGGAGGGGTGGGGACCCAGAGAGACAAAAGATTCCCACCTTGTGCCAAAGCTATAAAAGGGGATGGAGCAGGACAAAGGGGCTTCCAATCATGAGAAAACCCCTGCTTTCCACCTAAGATGTCTGCTGGAACTAACAAGGGCTGTACCAGGGGAAAGGATTGGGCCCAGACTAGGAAGGAGTCTAGTCTGTGAAAACAACAAGGAGTCTGGTGGCACCTTAAAGACTAACAGATTTATTTGGGCATAAGCTTTCGTGAGTAAAAACCTCACTTCTTCGGATGCATCCGAAGAAGTGAGGTTTTTACTCACGAAAGCTTATGCCCAAATAAATCTGTTAGTCTTTAAGGTGCCACCAGACTCCTTGTTGTTTTTGTAGATACAGACTAACACGGCTACCCCCTGATACTAGTCTGTGAAAGAATCTTATTGGAACATCTCTGAGGGTGAGATATTACCTGTAATCCGTTTATTAATGTATTAGGCTTAGACTTGCATGTTTTTGCTTTATTTTTAACTTACTTTGTTCTGTCTGTTATTATTCGAAACCACTTAATTCCTACTTTTTATACTTAATAAAACCACTTTTGTTTATTAATATACCCAAAGTAAGTGAGTTAATACCTGGGGGAACAAACAGCTGGGCATAGCTCTCTATCAGTGTTATAGAGGGAGGACAATTCATGAGTTTACCCTGTATAAGCTTTATACAGAGTAAAACGGATTTATTTGGAGTTTTGATCCCATTGGGAACTGGGTGTCTGGGTGCTGGAGATAGCTGGGTGCTGCTAAGTGGTTTTCAGTTAAAGCCTGCAGCTTTGGGGGCGTGGTCCAGACCCTGGGTCTGGGTTGCAACAGGCTGGCGTGTCTGACTCAACAAGACAGGGTTCTGGAGTCCCAAGCTGGCAGGAAAAACGGGCTCAGAGGTAATTTCAGCACACCAGGTGACAGTCCCAAGAGGGTCTCTGTGACTGAACCCATCACAGTTGTTCGAAGAATGAAAGTGTTACTGCAGTGTAAATCCTAAGTAATTCCATTGTGCATTTGCTCTGTATTTACACTGGTGCAACTGAAACTGTGGAAATAGTGTGGGCTAGATATTTTTTTTGTCAGTAAAGCATTATGCACGCCTATGACAGTGTATAAAGAACAACGATCCTTTTATTACAATTGGTGTTCAGAGGTATTAGCTAGTTAATGTTGATAATCTAGTTAAGTAGGTAAGCTAGTTAGTGTTGTATAGCACTTTGAACATGTAAAGTGCTATGCAAATGCTAAGAGTGGCATTATTAATATTATTGATATGAAAGCATAGGAAGGCTGGAATTCTGTAACCATGTGTTTTAAAAATGGTATCAGGCATGACAGCCCAGGTCTTGGGCACAGGCCTGAGAATGCCCAGACAGAAGTTGCCTCCTAGCCTCCACTCAACATCTGCTAAAACTTGGTGAGCTAAGAAGCTAATAGTACTGTAGCCTCAGCCAAGGCACCACCCCCGGACACCCGGATTGGAGGATTGCATGGCTCTACCAATTGGTCCAACGATGCTATTTAAGACAGAAGGAAGCACAGAAAGTTGTCTGATCAATAAGGTGATTTCCTGTTGTGGCTGTATTGGACTCCGCTTGTGCCTGCATCCAAACCTGCTCCTGATTCTTGCTCTACTCCTGTTCCCAAGGTGCTCCTGCTCCATACTTGATTCTTGTCTCTCCTCCAGTTCCCGCTCTTCCCTCAATTCCACCATCGGCTGCCAGTCCTGCCTCTGACCCTGGCTTGACTCTTGGCTCTGGCATTTGGTATCTGACCTCAGCTTTGATTCCTGGTTCTGACTCTGGCTTGACCCCAGCGCTGGTAATTGGTAGCTGGCTCTAGTGCTGATCCTCGTCTTTGTTCCCTAACCTGGATTCCTGTTCTGCACGTGAGACGTGATTCCTGCTCTGAGTACTAGGCCAGATTGCCTACATTCTGGTCCACAACAATAGCTATCTAAATCTAAGAGGCAACGGGTAATTACAGTACAATCCTGTTTATATCAAGTGTTTCAAGCAGCTTCAAAATGGATAGCAACAAGGAGAAGATGGTCCAGTGGTTAGGGACTAGT
This sequence comes from Terrapene triunguis, assembly GCF_002925995.2. Classification (NCBI taxonomy): domain Eukaryota; kingdom Metazoa; phylum Chordata; order Testudines; family Emydidae; genus Terrapene; species Terrapene triunguis. Next base: position 14,885,911 of record NW_020664490.1, read on the forward strand.
GGTTTTGGGACCCAGGTTCATTTCTGTGTTCTGCCAGAGACTTCCTGTGTGACCTTGTGCAGGTCACTTAGCCCAGGAAGTCTCAACCTTTCTCTTTCTGAGCCCCCCCGCCCCAACATGCTATAAAAACTCCACAACCCACTTGTGTCACAACAACTGTTATTCTGCATATAAAGGCCAAGGCCAGCATTATGAGGTACCACGCCCAGCAATTGCCTGGGGTACCACACCACAGCGAGCCCTGCAAAGCTAAGTTGCTCAGGGTTCAGCTTCAACCCTGGGTGTCAGGGCTCAAGGCCCCAGCCTTCAACCCCATGTGGTGGGGCTTCAGCTTTCTGCCCTGGGCGCCAGCAAGTATAATGCCAGCCCTGCTTGACGGCCCCCTGAAACCTGCTTGTGGCCCCCCAGGGGGCCCTGGACTCCTGGTTGAGAACGTCTGACTTAGTCTCTCTGTGCCTCTATTCCCCATCTGTAAAATTGAGATAAAGCATTTCCCCACCTCACAGGGATGTTGTGAGGATACCTAGAGTAAAAATTGTGAAGTGCTCAGATACTACAGTGAGGATGGCCGTATAAGTACGTGAGAGAGAGGTCTTAAATTCAGACTAGAAACTAGGTGCAAATTTGGAATAGGATTGCATTCGGAATAATTTACATAGGGAGGTAGTGGATTCTCCATTACTTGAAATCAAGTCTTTAAATCAAGACTGGATGTCTTTCTAAAAGATATGCTGTAGCTCCAACCGAAGTTACGGGCTTTGATGCAGAAATTGTTGTTTGAGGTTCTTTGACCTGTGTTATGCATGTGAAACTAGATGATCTTAATAGTCCCGTCTGGCCTTAAAAAAATCTCTGAATGGAGATTGATCCATTCCACTTATTGACACCAGAGGGCATAACTATGCTTTAATTCATTAGTAATTCTGGTTAGCCAGGAGCAGTTGGAGGGCATTTACCCGTATTTATTTGGGGAGGGAGAACAAATAAGTTAACAGCATGGTTACACTTGTTGGTCCCGCATCGGACTGACAAACAGAGTGTCTCCACGGCCTCAGATGAGCACACAGACCTTGAGTCAATGTCCAGAGCAAGGTTTGGATTTATTTATAAATATAAAAAATCAAGACAACAGGAAAAAAATCAACCTGCACTAGAAAGCTTTGCTGGCATGACTATGTTGGTAGGAGAGTGATTTTTCATAATGACATCGCTATGCCAGCTAAAGCCCTAGTGTAGATGAAGCTATACTGCCAAAAAAGTGCTTTGGCTGGCATAGCTTATTTTTCTCACCAAATTGGAATATACGAGTGTAACTGGATCTACACTGTAGGAGGGGGTTACTGCTATAGCTATACTGTCAAAACTTTTCTAGTGTAGACTAGGCCTAAGCTGTCTCCCTGAATGTCTGTTTTCAGGGCTTCCCTCCAGCACTTGTTCTGTCTTAGTTGTGACTGGATCCCCAGGGCACACCCTGGAACTGTGGGACCGCTGTGCTCCCTTAACGCTCCGGCCTGGGCTGTCCCTCACAACGTTATGCCGGTGACAAGCAGCAACCCCCTCTGGGTGCTGTGATCACTGAGCCATCAGCATGTGGAGCTCCACACCCAGCTAAGTTGCATGGATGCTCCCTGAGCCACTCATCAATTATACAGAGAGGCACCAGCAAATCACCTCATCCCCCAACCTTGCACCCCAGAAATATACCATTTTACACTGCTCAAGACTCCCTTGGCCAGTGCAAGCTCATTAATTAGTTCGCCACTCCAACAAAGAATACTGGACATGCAAGAGCCCTTGTTAACCTGAGTTCAGATTCTCTAAGCACTTCAACCAAAAACACACAGTTTTAGGTAAAATATAAAACAGATTTATTAACTACAGAAAGATAGATATTAAGAGATTACAAGTTAGGCATAGAGCTCAAAGTTGGTTACATGAGAAATAAAAGTAGAATTGCAGGCTAAATTCTAACTTTAACAGACTAAGCAAGATTTGAATTAAACAGTTTCTCACCCCACTAGATTTCCAGGCAGTTTACAATTCTTTTTACACAGGTTGAATTCCCTCTCAGCCTGGGACCAATCTCCCCAATTCAAAGTCTTTGTCTTCCAAACAATCTTCCAGGTGTTGAGATGGAGGAGGAGAGAGGCACTGTGGTGAAGTCATCGACCTTCATTTATACTTTCTCTCCTGGTGCTAGAAAGATTTTTGTTGTGACATGGAGGTTAGGTAGCTCCCATTGTGTATGTGTGCGCCCTCAGGAATCTCTGGGAGAGTGGATTCTTCCTCATGGGCCATCAGCACCTGTCTGGCCCGTGTTAGTTACTCCTTTGGTGCAGAAAGGCTAGCTGTGGGTGTCTCCCAACTCCACAACATATTTCAGTAACACACACATACAAAACTTCATAACTTCAGGTACGATGGTAACACACACAATTCAACAAGATAGTAATGTTCAACAGATCATGACTTCTCAAATGATACCTCACAAGGTATACTTTGTACCAAACATATCATAATCATATCACAGTGGTGAATAAGGAGGTTCCAGGGTGCTATTTTGAAGTAGTTCCTCTCCAAAAATGACTATCCCCACCTCCCTTATGTTTAGATTGGATTCATAGATTTTTAAGGCCAGAAGGGACCACTGTGATCATCTAGTCTGACCTCCTTTATCGCATAGGCCATAGAACTTCCCCAAATGATTCTTAGAGCAGAGCTTTTAGAAAAACATTCAGTCTTGATTTAATAATTGTCCTTCTCCATAACCCTTGGTAAAATGGTCCAATGGGTAATTACTCTCACTGTTAAAAATATACACCTTATTTCCAGTCTGAATTTGTCTAGCATCAACTTCCAGTCAGTGGATCATGTTATTCAATGAGCTAAGACGGGCTCCGATGCTGTTAATGCAGCGGGACAAAAGCAGCCCTCCTGTTATGATTTTATCCACTTTGGTGTCATACACAACAGGAAGCAGGAATTATGAGGTGTGCGTTTGTGATGTGTATTCGGATGCTCAGCGATCACCACACTTATTAGAACATATGAGTTGTGCACATTTAAATCCCAGTGAAAGACACTAGTACATTGCCCACTGAAAACCAGCAAGCCCTGGGATCCTCACCTTAGCACAAGAGGCTGGTGAGCAGCCAGAAGTGACATAGAACAGCCCCCGGAGTGGCGCAGGCTCTGGTGGGAGGTCCTGGAAAAAGGGCAGGAACTGGACTCCCAGTGAGGGAGCCCTAAGAGACATTTACTTAAGGTATGTCTACACTACGGGATTACTCCGATTTTACAGAATTCGATTTTTGGCAACAGATTGTATAAAGTCGAGTGCATGTGGCCACACTAAGCACATTAATTTGGCAGTGTGCGTCCATAGTACCGAGGCTAGCATCGACTTCCAGAATGTTACACTGTGGGTAGTTATCCCATAGCTATCCCATAATTCCCGCAGTCTCCCTCGCCCATTGGAATTCTGGGGTGAGATCCCGATGCCTGATGGGGCAAAAAACATTGTCGCGGGTGGTTCTGGGTACATGTCGTCAGGCCCCCCTCTCCCTCCCTCCCTCCATGAAAGCAACGGCAGACAACCGTTTCGCGCCTTTTTTCCTGGGTTACCTGTGCAGACACCATACCACGGCAAGCATGGAGCCCGCTCAGCTCAACACAACAGTCATGAACATTGTAAACACCTCGTGCATTATCGTGCAGTTTATGCTGAACCAGAACCTGCAAAACCAGGCGAGGAGGAGGCGGCGATGAGAGTGATGAGGACATGGACACAGAATTCTTTCAAACCGCGCTTTGGAGATCATGGTGTTAATGGGGCAGGTTCATGCCGTGGAACCCCGATTCTGGGCCCGGGAAACAAGCACAGACTGGTGGGACCACATAGTGTTGCAGGTGTGGGACAATTCCCAGTGGCCGCGAAACTTTCGCATGCGTAAGGGCACTTCCATGGAACTTTGTGACTTGCTTTCCCCTGCCCTGAAGCACCAGAATACCAAGATGAGAGCAGTCCTCACAGTTGAGAAGTGAGTGGTGATAGCCCTGTGGAAGCTTGCAACGCCAGACAGCTACTGGTCAGTCAGGAATCAATTTGGAGTGGGCAAATCTACTGTGGGGGCTGCTGTGATGCAAGTAGCCAAAGCAATCACTGAGCTGCTGCTACCAAAGGTAGTGACTCTAGGAAATGTGCAGGTCATAGTGGAATGCTTTGCTGCAATGGAATTCCCTAACTGTGGTGGGGCGATAGATGGAACCCATATCCCTATCTTGGCACCGGAGCACCAGGGCAGCCAGTACATAAACCGCAAGGGGTACTTTTCAATGGTGCTGCAAGCACTTGTGGATCACAAGGGACATTTCACCAACATCAACGTGGGATGGCCAGAAAGGGTTCATGACGCTCGCGTCTTCAGGAACACTAGTCTGTTTAAACGGCTGCAGCAAGGGATTTACTTCCCAGACCAGAAAATAACTGTTGGGGACGTTGACATGCCTATAGTTATCCTTGGGCACCCAGCCTACCCCTTAATGCCATGGCTCATGAAGCCATACACAGGCAGCCTGGACAGTAGTCAGGACCTGTTCAACTATATGCTGAGCAAGTGCAGAATGGTGGTAGAATGTGCATTTGGACGTTTAAAAGGTCGCTGGCGCACTTTACTGATTCACTCAGACCTCAGCCAAACCAATATTCCCATAGTTATTGCTGCTTGCTATGTGCTCCATAATCTCTTTGAGAGTAAGGGGGAGACATTTATGGCGGGGTGGGAGGTTGAGGCAAATCGCCTGGCTGCTGATTACGCGCAGCGAGACACCAAGGCGATTAGAAGAGCACACCAGGAAGCGCTGCGCATCAGAGAAGCTTTGAAAACCAGTTTCATGACTGGCCAGGCTATGGTGTGAGAGTTCTGTTTGTTTCTCCTTGATGAAAACCCACCCCCTTGATTGACTTATTCCCTGTAAGCCACCCACCCTCCCCCCTTCGATCACAGCTTGCTTTCAAAGGAAATAAAGTCACTATCATTTAAAAAACATATATTCTTTATTAATTGATTATAAAAATAGGGAGAGAACTGACAAGATAGCCCAGGTGGGGTGTGGGAGGAGGGGAGGAGGGAAGGAAAAAGCCACTTCAAAACTTGTTGAATGACAGCCTTTTGCTTGGGCTGTCCACTGGGGTGGAGTGGCAGGGTGCACGGAGCCTCCCCCCCCCCCACCGCGTTCTTGGGCGTCTGGGTGAGGAGGCTATGGAACTTGGGGAGGGGGGAAGGCGGTTAAACAGGGGCTGCAGTGGCACTCTGTGATCCTGCTACCGTTCCTGAAGCTCCACCAGACGCCGGAGCATGTCCGTTTGATCCCACAGTAGCCCCAGCGTTGCATCCTGCCTCCTCTGATCTTCCTGCCACCACCTCTCATCTGGAGCATCCCTCCTGTCCTCACGTTCATCCCTCCTGTCCTCACGTTCACTGGCCGCTTTCCTGTACTGTGATACTGTGTCCTTCCACTCATTCAGATGAGCTCTTTCATTGCGGGTCAACTGCATGATCTCAGAGAACATTTCATCTCGCGTGCGTTTTTTTCGCTGCTTTATCTGAGATAACATTCGGGACGGAGGAGGGAGGCTTGAAAAAATTGCAGCTGCGGGAGGGAAAAAAGGGAGCGAAGTATTTAAAAAGATACATTTTACAGAACAATGGGTATATTCTTTCATGGTGAACAACACTATTCACATTACATAGCACATGATTTCGGTACAAGGTTGCATTTTGCATCTTAATATTAAGTGCCTGTGGTTTTGGTGTTAGAGATCACAGACGCAGGGCCGGGCAACACAATTCGGCTTGCATGCGGCCATGGTAAGCCATTGTCTTTTGGCTTCTGCAACCTTCATAAAAGCAGCGGCCTCCTTTCCCATACCAAGCAAAGCCCGTTGAGTGCTGCTGTTTTCGTGTTAACATGCAGCAGCAGAAACCAAACTAACCCCCCCGCAATCCAATTCTCTGGGATGATCGCTTTACCCCTCCCCCCACTGCGTGGCTGGTATCAGGGAAGATCCCTGCTAGCCAAATGCAAACAGCTCAGCGCCAATACCCCCCCTTCCCTCCACCACTTGGCTAACTGCAGGGAAGGATTTCTTTTCAGCCACAGGCAAACAGCCCAGTAGGAACGGCCACCTCTGTCCCCTTAATTAAATTCCTGTATTTCAACCAGGTTACCATGAACGATATCACTCTCCTGAGGATAACACAGCAAGATAAAGAACGGATGTTGCTTGAATGCCAGCAAACACTGGGACCATACACTGCCAGGCTTTGTCATGCAATGATACCAGATTACTTGCTACTAGCATGGCGTGGTAAAGTATCCTACCATGGAGGATGGAATAAGGCTGCACTGCCCAGAAACCTTCTGGAAAGGCTTTTGGAGTACCTCCAGGAGAGCTTCATGGAGATGTCCCTGGAGGATTTCCGCTCCATCCCCAGACACGTTAACAGACTTTTCCAGTAGCTGTATTGGCCGCGAAAGCATCCCAAGTCCTCAGGGCAAATTAATCATTAAAAAACGCTTGCTTTTAAACCATGTTTTATATTTACAAAGGTACACTCACCAGAGGTCCCTTCTATGGCTTCATGGTCCGGGATACTGCCTTGGGAGGGTTGGGAGGCTACTTCAGTCAGGCTGAGAAAAAGATCCTGGCTGTTGGGGAGAACGGAGTGCTGTGTGCTCCCCGCAAGCTCGTCCTCCTCCTCATCATCATCTTCCCCGCCCGCAAAATCCTCAGGCATGGCTGAGAGTAATCCCTCATCGGAATCCACAGTCAGTGGTGGGGTAGTGGTGGCGGCCCCCCCTAGAATTGCATGCAGCTCAGCATAGAAGCGGCATGTCTGAGGCTCTGCCCCGGACCGTCCGTTTGCTTCTTTGGTTTTCTGGTACGCTTGTCTGAGCTCCTTAACTTTCACGCGGCACTGTAGTGAGTCCCTATTGTGGCCTCTCTTCATCATGCCCTTGGAGATTTTTTCAAATGTTTTGGCATTTCGTCTTTTGGAACGTAGTTCTGCTAGCACGGAATTGTCTTCCCATACAGCGATCAGATCCAGTACCTCCTGTACGGTCCATGCTGGAGCTCTTTTTTGATTCTCGGACTGTATGGTTACCTGTGCTGATGAGCTCTGCATGGTCACCTGTGCTGATCAGCTCTCCACGCTGGGCAAACAGGAAATGAAATTTAAAAGTTCGCGGGGCTTTTCCTGTCTACCTGGCCAGAGCATCCGAGTTCAGATTGCTGTCCAGAGTGGTCACAATGGTGCACTGTGGGATAGCTCCCGGAGGCCAATACCATCGAATTGCATCCACACTAACCCTAATTCGAACCGGCAATGTCGATTTCAGCACTACTCCCCTCGTCGAGGAGGAGTACAGAAATCGATTTTAAGAGCCCTTTATGTCGAAGTAAATGGCTTCGTTGTTTGGATAGGTGCAGGGTTAATTCAATTTAACACTTCTAAATTCGACCTAAACTCGTAGTGTAGACCAGGCCTTAGGAGAGATGTAAAGTTACTTCCAGGGAGGTTGGGAGTAGGTCTTTATTTATAATTCTATGCTGGGGTTTTGTTAGAGGATTTCAGGGGAGGGTCCTGAGAGTCCTGGCCCTGAAACAAGGTGGAATCTAGAGACGTTGCTGGGGACAAGGCCTGAGAAAGGCTGGGTAGGAAGGAGCCCAGGGAAACAGCAGCAAGGAGTGGGACTGAGCAGACCTTGGCTGCTAGTTATTGGTCCCTGGGCTGGAATCCAGTGTAGTGGGAGGGCCTACCAGCCACCAAGAAAGTGATATGAAGCCCCTGAGAAGGGGATATGGACCAATGGAGAGCCCTGAGCGAAGGCTGTGAGGATCACAGGGCCCGGAGTTGGGGCTGAAGACCTTTTGGTGAGGACATTGGAACTGTTTATTTTGTTGGCCTCTTGTTACCCTGGAAGAAATCTATTAAATTGTGAGCTGGGCAGCAGGCCAAGTTAAGAGAAGACAGACCACTGCAGTGCTGGAGCAACTGTCATAGGGGACGCTAGACTGGGAGGAAGTCGCTATGCTCAGCCAGGAGGAGGCACTCCACGGGTGAGTGAATTCATTTACAGATACCAATCTAGGAATAGAGTCCTAAATTCTATTTGTGACTGCGCCACAAAATCCTGTGTGGCCTTAACCTCTCTCAACCTCTTTGTGCCTTAGTTTCCTCATCTGTAAAATGGTGATAATACTTCCATAACTGACAGGGGTTACATTTATTAATGTCTGTAAAATGCTTTGAGACCTTTGGCTGGAAGATGCAATATACTGTGTGTATAAAGTACCATTCTTCTTCTTTTGAATCGGCTGTTGGTTCTCTACAGAGCAATCTACAAAGATGTTATTTACTTATCCATTAGCAAGAACAATGGTATACACATTGTGACAGTGTACCCCATAAGGCTTTATGGGGGGGGGTGCTTATAAATGTATGTATGACATAACTGGAATATGTTTTATGCTGCCGGTGCCATGTAACATATCTCCGTAAAGGTTATGGTCTACTATATCTATTCATCCTATTTGTACACATATATCATTTTCTACTTGAGGTTAAGAATATGGGCTGTATACTTGCTTGGTTTCTAAGTAAGCTTTGTGAGGCATTTGGTCAATTTCTTTAGGAAAGAATTCGCAAGGTTAACTACCTGATCAGGAAGCACTTGGGGAACAATGCATCTTGGAATGATCCAATCCACATAAGAAGTCTTCCTGGAGACATACAAGATACCATGTGGACAATGGCTTCGGCCTGTAAAGACTGAGTCATGCAGGGACATGTGACTTGCCCAGGTGACTCCAGAACTCCATCTTGGAGCTGGACTTTGCATAGGAGGGGGGTCTCCACCCACAAGAGAGAGTCTATTTAAACCTGTGGGAGACCCCTCCATTTTGTCTTTAGCTGGCTAAAGAAGGAGCCTCTCCATCCTCCCAGGATACTTGAAGGAAACTGGAACAAAGGACAGTAACTACAGGGGGTGTAAATGATTGCTGGACCCAGGCTAAAAGGAGATTAGCCTGTAAAAGGGAGCATTCTGGAACTGGTGAGGATCTTATCTGTATTTAGTTTAATTAAACATAGATTTGCGCATTTTATTTTATTTTGCTTGGTGACTTACTTTGGTTTGTCTGTTACTACTTGGAACCACTTAAATCCTATTTTCCGTATTTAATAAAATCACTTTTTACTTAGTAATTTACTCAGCGTATGTATTAATACCTGGGGGAGCAAACAACTGTGCATATCTCTCTATCAGTGTTATAGAGGGCGAACAATTTATGAGTTTGCCCTGCATAAGCTTTATGCAGGGTAAAACGGATTTATTTGGGTTTAGACCCCCATTGGGAGTTGGGCATCTGAGTGCTAAAGACAAGCACACTTCTGTGAGCTGTTTTCAGGTAAACTTGCAGCTTTGGGACAAGTGATTCAGACCCTGGGTCTGTGCTGGAGCAGACGGGAGTGTCTGGCTCAGCAAGACAGGGTGCTGGAGTCCTGAGCTGGCAGGGAAAACAGGAATAAAAAGTAGTCTTGGCACATTGGATGGCAACTGCCAAGGGGGTTTCTGTGATCCAACCCATCACACACATATTCCCTCTCTCCATACTATACCCCCAGGATCGCAGATCGTTCTATAATATTCATATTCACAACAAATTGTCCTGTTAATTCATTACATCTCTATCAACCCTTGGCTGAGCTTGTCCCATCTCTGCTCAAGAAACTGTTGCCCATCTGTTGGTTGATAGGAAAGGTCAGTCTCCTTGTCTGTCCAAGTTTCAATTATTTCACTGCCTTGATAACTTCCCTTAAATATTGTGGTTGGCTCTGGCATTTAAAACTAAATAAAGCCATGACATACCACACTGGTGTAAAGAAGAATGCGCTGGAGGAAAAACAAGTGCCAGATGCTATTGGCCACTGTGTGAATGCAGAAAAAACTTTTACAAAACTAAACGTAGTTAAAAAAATATTACAGGGGATAAATGGGGTGTATATGTCCATGTAACTGTGATGACTTTGTTTTCTCTGTGCAGTTCCTTTACACTTCTGAGGTCTTGTCTACATGGCGCGGCAAGCCAGGGTGTGAAACAATAGCTTGCACTAGCTGGCTGCGTGCAGTATGTCAAAGCACATTATGGAACTTTTAGCGGCAGCAGGGTCCATATGGACAGTTTAGTGAATGGCAAGCTAGTGTGCTGTAGATTCGCATCCTGGCTTGCCATGCACTAAATCGCTGTGTAGATGAGTCCTAAGGTATCTGTGAGGCAGGGGTGAAAGTAACTTAAAGGACTTACCAGTCCTGAGCGGGGGGCAGGGCCTCATCCGGAAGGGGGCAGGGCTTCAACCAGAAGAGGCGGGGCCTTTAACTCCCCGGGCCCTTTAAATCGAGATTTAAAGGGGCCGGAGCTCTGGCTGCGGAAGTGGTGGCTGGGAGCCCCAGGCCCTTTAAATTGCTGCCAGAGCCCCGCTGCTGTAGCCCCAGGGCTCCGGCGGCAATTTAAAGGGCCCACGGCTCTGGCTGCTGTGGGGAGCCCCAGGCCCTTTAAATCACCACCAGAGCCCTGCTGCCGAAGCCCCGGGCCCTTTAAATCGCCGCCGGAGCCCCGGGTCCCTGTTGCTGCTGCTACCCTGGGCCTCCGGCAGCGGGGCTCTGGCAACAATTTAAAGGGCCTGGGGCTCCAGCCGCTGTCAGGACCCCCGGGCCCTTTAAATTGCTGGCCTGGGGAAGCTGCCTCCTACCGGTACGGTCAGCTGGTACTGGCTCTTGCCGGTACGCCGTACCAGACCTACCAGCTTACTTTCACCTTTGCTGTGTGTCAGCATTGATACAGCATGGAACAAACTGCTTAGGCAAGTCATGGAAGCTCCTTCACTGGAGGTTTTCAAAAAGAGGCTGGATACCCATCTGTCTTGGATGGTTTAGACAGAATGAATTCTGCATCATGGCAGGAGATTAGACTAGATGATCCTTGAGGTTCCTTCTCATCCTATGGTTCTATGAGCATCTTAACAAAAGAGACACAAACTGTGCTCCCTCGGAGACTTTACCTTTATTCTTTCTTGTTTCCTTTAATCTGCAATAAAAGTCAGTCAGACTGAAAATTTGTGGGTTGCTCCTTTAGTACAGAAAAAGATGACGGGGGGAAATTTTACCAGCAGGGTGAACAGCTAAATAACAGCTTTTCAACTCACATTAAATTTCAGTGCTCTCAGCCCATCCCAAACTGAGGCACTGGAAATGGGGCATGCATATGAAAAATAATAACTTTATTTGAAAAACACCCCCTCGCCCACACCAAAATGCTCTGCTAGCTGTACCATAGTGTCATAAAAGTATTATAAAACACATAAAAAATTAGAACAAATAGCTGTGTTTTCATCTGCACCAATGAAATACTACACTTGACAATTTCAGCATATTCTTCAGGGGAGCAGTGGAGCAGGGAGGGATAGAGGGGATGCTTTAGTTATTACAGGATGTTGTCCTTAACCCATGTCATGCTAGTCTGCTTCCAAAACATTATCTCTATGATCTGATAAATCATTATATGCACATCTCTAATTACTGTAATGGAAGCAATTGCTTCTAATAGCATAGGCAGTAGAGTATGCTGAATAGTATGCCCTCATAATATGTTGGCTGTACTGCGCATCCTAACTGGCTACAAGCCACGTTTTTCTATTAGTAAAAAAAGAAGACGCAGACTAACAAATATAGTTCTCAGTTGATCAAAGTTGTCTGCTGGTCAGTGATGCTCTGTGTAGTTTATGTATTGCAAAACGTAAGTACCAAAACACAAAGTAGGTTATTTTATAAAAGTTATTTATTTTTTTGTACAGCTGTGTATATCACAATGTTTCCGAAGAACTTGTTTGAACTGCCTTTTATTGTGATAAAGGCCCAGTTTACCCCAGGACTTAGACACGTGTATAAGTCCAACTCTATGCAGCAAGCGCTCAGGCCTGCAGAGCATGCTGCCCCTGATCCAGTGAAGCACTGAAGCATACACTTAACTTTAAGAATTGACATAAATGGGTCTTAAGAACACACCGTACAGCAAAGCGCAAACTTCAGGGTTTTGCTAAATCAGGCCAAAGATTTGCTAAACTTCCCAAAATCATAATACATCCAGAAATCCCCCTTCTGTAAATCATCCTCTTGATTCAATTAGCAAGAAGCTGAAGCTCTTCAAAAAATCAAAGTATAATTTCTTAATGTATTTTTCTCTTTATTAACCTCTAATACACTCCACTTTAAAAAGGCAAAGCTAGGTTAAATGTTTTTCTCTGATGTTATTAATAAAAATGTTACAATTACACCTTCAAATGTAATGACACATCATCTGACTTTTCCGCAGCGCTGTTGGTCATCTTATTTGTCACGTTTCGTGACGGATTGAACTATTTCCATACCTGCTATTTCACATCAGTCAGAGTCCTGCCTCTCAGTTTTTGCTGTTCCATATATTTGACTGACACACAGACTTGTATAATTTATTTATTTCGTCACTTTCTTTTCTTGTTTGACACGCAACCTTTCTCTGTTCTAATTAGTCTTTACTATTCTCCATGCTTTATAGCTCCCACAAGTTAGCTCTGTAGATGCGTCAGGAATGCTTTTCGAAGACAATGCTGCCATTTAAAAATGGGCAAGTGTTCTCACAAGCTATTTATTTCTCTTGCTAAAGGATTTATGCTGATCTGGCACTAATGATTCAGGCCCTTTATCATTCCCTGCAGAAGCAGTTCAAAGCTGTCAGCCAGGTGCTGGAAGGCTCACCCTCCTTTGACTCGATCTGCCTCCTCTATCAATACTAAATAGCAGTCAGTAACTCCCACGTTCTTCCTGTCCTTATATATAGGGTTGTGACATTCTACAGTGAATTTCTTGCCAATTAATGGTGGGGGGAGGAGGAGGGAAAGGTGCCTTGTGCATTATATGCAGATATGACTTTTAGGTTTCTTGGCCACTCACTTGTTTGGTAGCTTGGCCCTTGGCATCCTTTTGGCGTGCTCTCTTTCCAGTGCATTAGGAGAGGGACAAGCCAAAGCAAAATGCTGCCATCTTCCACCTGTGTGACCACAGAGACAGATGGTTGGTTTGTGTGCAATGTCCTGATGGTGCAGACAGCCCCTCCAAGTCAGAGGAGGAGGCAATGGAAAGGGCAAGCAGAGCCTTCATCTGTACCAGATGGCATGGTACCTTCTCCATTGCCTATGTCCAGGCTCCCTGTCCCACTGCCCTACCTTCTCAGTGTGTCCTGCAAACCCCTGGAGCAGCAGTAGCTGAGTAGTGAGGATGGGAAAAGGAGGGGAGACCCTCCTCCAGCAGCCTCACACCCCTGCTCCTCTCTTGTCCATTCCTCTCCCCTTCCACTCCCTCCAAGCATCAAAGAGAAGGTCCCAGGGAAGGTCACAGAAGGGAGGGGAGAAGCCGGAAGTGGAGCAAGCCCTGAGCTGCTGGCCTGGTCACAGTCTGGAAGGCTCCACTCCCTGTTTTCCCCTTTCTTCTCCTGTGCAACATGGGGCATCCCTGACTGCTCCATCTGACTTCCCCCTCACTGCTCTCAGAGGGGAGGAGAGGAGTGGCAGTAATGACCTCCAGGGGGCAGCAGTCATTGCATTGGCATAGGGCGAGACAGGGGGACTTGAATTCATTGTCTACTGGGGTGGGAGTTTCTCAATATAGCTGGCCCCTGTAAATGAAGCAGGTCCAGCCCCTTCCCCCTGTGCCAGAACAGGTGCTCTCAGTTTGGCCAAGTGAGAGGGTGGGACAGTGCCTGGGAGAATCTGAGGGGGAGGAGAGCTGATGAGAGACAGTCAGGAGGCTGGAGGAGGTCTCCGGGAAAAGCTGCAGAGAGCTCTCTGCAGGCACTACCTGGACAGAGGAAGGAATTACCAGGAAGCCAGGGTGGGGGTGGCTTGCTAACCCAGAGAGCTATGGCCAGAGAAGGCAGGAGGGAGCTGAAGGCTGAGAGCAGCAGAGGGAGATGCCTGTTGGCTCTCAGAAGGCCAGAGGGGACTGAAGGCTGGGAGTGAAGCATGGTGAGGGACCCTGGAGCCATCCTGGAGTGCTGGGCCATGGTGCTGAGGGACTCCGGAGAGGAGCTGGGGTGGAGTGCTGCTGGACCCTAGAGCTGTACTGGAGAGCTGGGGTGGGGTGCTGAGGGATGCTGGGGGACTCTACCTTTACTTGATGTATTGTCTGGACTATGGTTATGAGACTTGGGCTATGGATTATGTGCTGGGGCTTTCTTTTGGACTAGCTTAACCCCCATTCGCACACAGAAAGAGTCTTTGACCTATTTCAGGGGACAGTGAAGGAGGGAAAATGAGGCAGGTGTGCCTGTCATACCACAACAGGAGGGCAATTCTAGGTGGGGATGCACTATGGGAGGTGGCCTAACCTGAATTAATTGCATTGGGGGCAGCCTGGGAAGAAACTATCCCTAAATCCTTCTTCTAGTGCCCAGAGAAACCCAGGCACAGCCCTTCTCCTCAAACCCACCAGTCCCTGAGCAACCTGTCGGGACACCACCCCTCCATCTGGTTGCCAAACTTGTTATTGAACTCATACAGTGAAAAACCATTATCATTGCCAATTATGGCCTGACATGCAACAGAACAAGGGTACCCCAGGCTTTGGCCATTTGTCATGCTTTGGCCGTTTGTCATGCCTTTGGTGGCTTGTGTCACACATTGGCAGACTTGCAGACTAAGATGTCCGGTGTCCATCCCTCCCCAGTCTGCTCAGACTCTCCCTATGGCAAACTTTGGGTGCAAATGAAAGGACCTCCACTTCCTGAACCTTCTCCCATTGCAGAGCAAAATGAATGGTTTGCATGGGCCTTTGAGGCTATGAAAAAATATACATGAGTTGTTATCCTCAACTTCCACAAGGATTTCTCTGCCTTAGCTCTTGTTTCTCCAGAAGTCAGGAGATGATCATTATGGCTCCCACTAGGAAGATGATCTGGAATTTGCATGTGTCATAATCTTCTCTCCCAGATCCCTCAATCCCACCCATGCTTAATACATTGAACACTGCCAGAGACCTTTAATGCACACCCACAATTACATCACAGGGGTGCAAAACTTCATGGCTTGTTTTAAACTTAAAGCAAGAGAGGCCCCCTGGATCCAGTGTGTGCAGTTCAAACACTCTCCCATTAGTCTCTGTTACATACCAACAGATCTATTCAAAATGCACATGCTTTGGTAAGCAATCAAACACTTCTTGGCTATATTTTGTGTTATTTCATTAATGGCACTGTTGCCAAATAACCCCTGTTTTGTTTATAAAAGTTCTCAAGTGTATGGGGTGTTTCCCTGAACCTACTGTGATGTTACAGTAGCATGTTTTGAGGACTGATTCCTTACCTCCTTAATTACCCTTTCTTATAGCTGTACAAGCAAGCCCAAGAGGATATTTGCATTAGAGTGAAGTTGGAATAACTCCGTGGCAGTCCATGTCTCCGCTCCATTTCTTATCCATGTGCATTTGGTTAAATCAATGGATGTGCTCTGGGTTTGAACTGGTATGAGATTGGAATGTGGAGGGGGGTGGCACAGCAGCTGCTACAGAAACTGACCACTGCCAGAGACTCCTCAGTGCAGGTTTAGATCAGATCTGCACCATCTGAAGGGAGCTGCGAATTGAGCCTGGTGTGTTGTGCTTTCCTAAGGTTCTGTAGCGCCTGGCTGGATCCCTTCTACAACATAAGCACTGTAAGGTTGGCCTTCTAGCATCTTCATATGCCGAATTTAGGGAGGAGATGGCTCCAAATTCTTTTTCCTATTTAATCCTTTTGGGGAGTCGGGGGCAGGGGGGAGACATGCTTTTAACATCTTTATTCCGTCTGGTATGTATTCAGTTTCTCACCGTGAGCTATGACCCACCTGCACCAG
Organism: Terrapene triunguis; assembly: GCF_002925995.2. Classification (NCBI taxonomy): domain Eukaryota; kingdom Metazoa; phylum Chordata; order Testudines; family Emydidae; genus Terrapene; species Terrapene triunguis. The sequence goes on from NW_020664490.1 coordinate 14,901,897, forward strand.
ATCAGCAGACATGCTTTTGAAAGAGAGAGAGAACATTTTTCTTACCTGCTAACTGTCATGGCCGTTGATCTGGTCCCATTCAGTATTTATTGCAGGGGTGCTGAATACAGCTGAACTTTCTTTCTTATGGCATTTCTTTTACTCACGCTCATAGAAAAAAACCCCTCAGAAATTGCCAGAATTAGGGGTTAAATTCACCGACCACAAGGCTTATGTATCATCTGAGTTCTACTTAAACCCCAAGCCTTGGGTGGGCCCTATGTACCACAGGGATTTCCCTACATCCCCCCTGAACTCCCTCATCATTCCCACCCACGCAGTGGTCAAATCAACCAAGGTGAAGACCATAACAAAAACCAAGAATATACCAACACGTCATCTGGTTCAAGTGGTATATCTACTTCTGAACAGCCCGAGGCACACATGCAGCTATCTACTGAAGAAACAGTGTTTCCACAACCTAAAGGCAGTTCCTGATGTTTGTTGGTCAAACTTTTCCCATTTATTGAAGTTACGAAAGATGACAACTACACTTGCAAAAAAGCTTATGAAGAAGGAAAGCTTCCTACTGCTACAATTGGTAAAACTGGAGGAGCTTGGTTTGTCAGATTGATCACCAGCAAAGCCAATACTGACAAACTACATGAAAAGGCTGCAAAACACCAAGCCTCCAGACTGCATCGACATCAAAGCCTTATAAGCCAGTCACTGTCAAAGCCAATTTTAAAAGTACTTTATGAGGTTGTTAAGAATGCTGGAGACACAACAAAGTTTATGCAAACAAACATGGCTGTCACATCTATTCTGTTTAAGCAAGAGATACCACACACTACAAACTGGAAGACAACTTGTTAACCCTGAAGTTGGACACTGGTTCCAAACAAGACTGGCAAATGCTCACTATCTTTCTGCAAGAAACTCAACTGACTGGTTAGAAGCATGCAGTGCAAAAGTGAAAGACTCAGCAGTTGAAAAAGTGAAGAACTCTTTCATCACATTCAAAAAAATTGCATACATGGCTGATGAATGTATCAATGCAAATGGGCATCAAGTATTAAGTCAGTATGTAAAATATCTTGATGTCAGTGGGAGGCCAGTAGATGCAGTAGTCTGCTCTACTGCAGTAGTCCACTCTACTCTGCGCTGATATAGCCTCATTTGGAGTATTGTGTCCAGTTCTGGGCGCCACATTTCAGGAAAGATGTGGAAAAATTGGAGAAAATCCAGAGGAGAGTGACAAAAATGATTAAAGGTCTAGAAAACATAAGCTATGAGGGAAGATTGAAAAAATTGGGTTTGTTTAGTCTGGAGAAGAGAAGACTGAGAGGGGACATGATAACAGTTTTCAAGTACATAAAAGATTTTCACAAGGAAGAGAGAGAAAAATTGTTCTTGTTAACCTCTGAGGATAGGACAAGAAGCAATCGGTTTAAATTGCAGCAAAGGCAGTTTAGTTTGGGCATTAAGAAAAACTTCCTAACTGCCAGGGTAGGTAAGAAGCAGAAGAAATTGCCTAGAGAGGTTGTAGAATCTGGCATTGGAGGTTTTTAAGAGCAGGTTAGACAAATACCTGTCAGGGATGGTCTAGATAATACTTAGTCCTGCCTTGAGTGCAGGGGACTGGACTAGAAGAACTCTCAAGGTCCCTTCCAGTCCTACAATTCTATGATCTACTCAACTAGCAATAGTACAAGTTGCTGAATATTCAAAGGACATTTTAAAAGCCATAAATGTAATGGTTCTTTATACTCTTTTTTTTTTTTCAAAAAGAGTCCAAAAAGAGCGAACATCTTGGGAAAAATACAAGATGCTCTGGGACTGAATTTCAAATTAGTCCAACCTGGGAAAACCCACAGGCTTTCCCATAAGTGATCCTTGGTTGATGTCTTAAAATTACTGCAACAATTATTGCTGGCTTTGGAAAGTATCTACCAAGATGGGACTGATCTAAGTAGTGAGGCTGGTGGACTACTTTTGTTACTATGTTTAGAGAAAACAATTGCCATTCTCTCTTTTGTAAATCTACTGTTGAAACCACCTGGGTCATTAAACAATGCGATCCAGGCATCTGCTACAACAGTAGTAGATCTTTGTAGTAGATCTTTGTCCAGCAATAGAAGCTACACTTGGATCAATCAGAGATATCCATTGAAAATGTACTGGAAGAAGCAAGGACATCAGTCCAGAAGTTGACTAATGAAGGCACTTAAGTGAAGAGGACAAAAAGTGTTAACCCAGCTGAAAAAATACACACTTGATTCTTACAAATCTACAAAAAATGACTTCTGGATTCTGCTCACCCTCTAAGTAGCTTTTATAGATGCCTGTCTTATAAAACACCAACAGTTGAGTGGAATGAGGCATTGCCAGCAATGGGGCTGCCATGTGATCAGGACAGAATAGAGAATTTGAACACAGAGTGGAACGTCATATGATGAATGAATGAAGATTTGACTTCAAGTTCTTTTTTATCATCACTAGTGGCTCAACCCAATCTTTGTGCTATGTTTCCTGAAATGAAAGAAGTAGGAATTCAGCTCTTGCTACTCCCAGTCACAACAGCTACAGGTGAGTGTTCTTTTTCATCACTGAATAGAATTTAGTGTTCTGAAAGAAGTCGCCTTCTGCCTGATCATGTGAATGAACTAATAGCATATCAACTGAAGGACTGGAAGTACTGGGCATGCGAGAAGCCACCAAAGATGAATGCACTGCATTTGAGAAGTTCATTAACAGTTGTGCAAAATTACAAGAAGAAACCACAAAGGATGTAAACATAGTGCTTCACTGAAGGCTTGAGTAGCCAACTTTAATTTGTGTGATGATTTTAAAACATGAGTTAAAGCTAATAAAATGGTCGTCAAGCATTTTTCAGATTTTACTATGGTTCCATACAGCCCACCTTTCCATCATAGTCTCATATTTTGGCCCTCACCCCCTTCTAAATTTAAACACCCCCGCCCCTTCCTGGGGAAAATATCTGTGAAAACAGCCAATCAAGCCTACCCCCTTCCCAAACCATAGGCTTACAAGGGCCAGTCCAAATGCCCCCCTGAAATCCATGCATATTTTAAGCTAAATGTTTTTTAAGGGGAGCTACTAGAGGTTTGAAAGCATATTGGTGTATCCTTTTCTCCTACTAAACTTCTGGCTTTTCTGCACTGTGTTGTGTAACTCCTTAAGTAGCACAACCATTGTATTATAATGACAGCACTATCACCGATAACACTCTACTTGGCTATCTGAGAAAAAATGAATAGGATCTTTCTTAAAAGCATTTCATGTACTTCAGGTTCTTCGTAAGGAAAAACATGTCTAATTTTAGTTTAAATGGATGTTAATTTGACATGCTGATTTGAATAATAGAGATAAATTCCCATGGTTTTTTTTTTTACATTAAAATATATGAAATGACAGGTGCCTTTTGAATATTCTTATCTTCTGAAGGATTTTTTTTCTTTTTGCAGTGTCTAATGATACAGCTCTAAAGTGTATAATAGGGAACGCTCCTGAATTTGCAGGATGTTAGACTGGATGGTCTAATGGGGCATTTCCATCTATATTATTTATGACTATAATAGGAGGATGCAAAACATTCCTACTTTGGTTGAGCCAGTTAATGAGAAGGTTTTCCGGGGGAGGTATTCATCAGGAGTTGTGTATTCATGTATTTCTAAGACAAGCCTTTGTGTACAATTTGTTCTGAACACAATAAAACAGGAGAGTCTAGCTCATCCTTCAGCAGATCACAAATGTAAAAACTGTATTTGAAGGTGTGCTTGACTTATCCTGTGTACATACCTAACAAATGCAGACGTCTCCACATTCTTTAGCAAGGTTTGTAAAGGGCTCTCTTATTATGGTGTAAACCTTTTAAACGTAAAACACTGTCTAAACCTCGAACATGTTACTAAAGCTACCACAACACACGTAACAACTTTGACTCAGTGTTTACCAGGTTGATTCTGATTAACGTTTTTCACAGTCTGCCTTTGTCCCTCTTCCCTTTTCATCCCACCTCTAGCTGCAACAACAAGGGACAAATACAGAAGATTTATTTCTGTATCAACTTCCACAGCTCTGAATTTGGTGAGTTTGGAGAAGAGCATTTTGTTTCCTCTTCAAAAATAGTCTGTGAGATCCGAAAGAGCAAGAGAACAAGCTCTGTACTATGGTACTCATGTCTTTCCTGAAACCTGGACATCCCCAGAGTTCTGTTCAAAGTTTCTTTTCTTGCCTTTGTTGCAGACAGGGATACAGACATTGACTACACATTGCACCCAATGGCTATCTAGGATTTTCTATAAGGAGCTCATGAGGAATGAATTCCCAGGAGAGGATAGTGCTCCCTATTTTGTGTCAGACAATGGCAGCTCTGAAGCTAGATATGATCCGGGGCTATGTATGTAGCCTTTCTTCCCACTCCCTGACATGCATGCTCCCTCCCACTACTGTCTTATTTCTCCCTTTCAGACTGACCCACTCCCACCTCTTTCTCCAACTGACATCTTTTTCCTACTGTTGTTGGGTTCCTTGCTCCCTCCCAATTTTCAACAGATCATCTTCCCATGTAGTGATTCAGGGGTGAGACCCAGACAGATGGAGCTGGAGTCCTGGAAGAAAGTAAAGGATGACCAACAATGACCTATCCACATCAGACTCCAGAGAGCAATGAGGAGGAAGATCAAAAGCATAATGTTGGGGAAGAGCAAGAGTTTTCCCATCGCTGACTTTAGCACAATGTCTCTTAAATATAAAGAGGGGGCCTAAAACACCACTGCCTTACTCCACTGACTCGAATTACACTGGTGGATCAGCAGTGACTGACAGATTTATAATTATGATGATCTAGAACTCAGCTGGTAAATTCTCTTTCTCTGGAGTGTTAGCACCTACTGAACATCAACCTCCTGTTTTACAGGTGAGAGGTTTGGAAACTGGGGTGGTGCATGACAGCTTCAGACCATTTACCAATGCACAAGATCCCAGAGCAATAAATAATGTAATGAGAACCTAAATGCAATCATCTTAAAGCAAATGACACTGTAAAATAGTTCTACTGAAATTCCATTAGGCTTTTATCAGGTTTCTGGGGTCAAAGAGGCTATTTCAGAAGGGTAATCAAAGCAAAGAGGGTAACTGACTAATTACACAGCTGCTTCATCGTATGTGACTTTTCAAATATTGGTTTTGAATCCAGCAGAATCATTTACACCTTGTTTTCATTCCCTAGGGCTACCCACTTCCTCTAAGAATATCTGGGCCATGACTCCCAGGAGCATTAATAGCTACAGCTAGCAGTAATTGTTCTCCTCTCAGACGGCCAAATGCCCCCTCCCAGATAGATTTTTCATCTTCTTGGAGGGCTTTTTCATCTTCTCGTAGGGCTTCCTCATCCTCCCAGAAAGCTCTTTCCTCTTCTAGGAGGGCTTTTTCATCTGCCCAGAGAGCCTTTTCTTCTGCCCACAGGACCTTGTCCTCGTCCAGGAGAACCTTGTCCTTTTCCCAGAGGAACTGATCCTCCTTCCAGAAAGCCTTGTCCTTCTTCCAGAAAGCATTATACCCCTTCCAGAAGTCCCTGTACCCCTCCCAGAAGGCTTTTGCTTCTTCCCGGAATGTCTTTTCTGCCTCCCGAAAGGCATTTTCCTCCTCCCAGATGGGGTTTTCCTCCTCCCAGAAGGCCTGGATCGCCATCCTGAAGGCCCTGATCTTGTCCCGAAAGGCATTCATGTTCTCCCGAAAGCCCTTGATCTTCTCCTGAAAAGCCTTGATTTCCTCCCGAAAAACTTTCTCATCCCACAGCTTCTTGATGAGCTGCTTCTGGCGGGAGGTGTAGGACATCTAGAGGCAATGGCAGTTTTATTCATTCACTTGCCAACCTTGATGAAAGCTCTCATCTCTTACGGAGCTTTGTGAGGGCAAGGCATGGTCCAAGCCCAGTCCAGCCTGTCACATCCTATAGCCCATCAGATAGAGAAGTGTCAATATGTCAGCAACGACTATCGTAATTGGAATTGCTCAAACATATGCAGTAATTGTGTAAACTGGGGGGTTTGAAATATGGCTCCACCAGAAATACAGATGTTTACAAAGTGAAAAGCCTTCTCTTTGGACGGCACTTATATAGCATCAATTAGTGCAGTATTTGGGCAGGGATCCTGTAGCTCATTGTAGGTGTAACATCTGGACCAAGATTTTCCAAAGTGATTTTCAAAAATGATTTTGGGTGCCTCTGTTTTTTGAGTGCCCAACTTGAGATCTTGGCAGGGACCTGGGGTTTCTGAAAGTGCTGAGCACTCACCCTCCAAAAATAGGCCCCCTGAAGGTCACTTGAAGTAGGCATCTCAAAATGGAGGCACACAGAATCACTAATTACCCAACCAATGGAGAGAGAAAACAATCTGGTTTTCTATTGACTAACTCTGCCTCATAATTCCTGAATTGAGAGAAAAGCTAATTACTTATTTGTACTGTTATATTTATTATGAATTATTGTACAATGCCTCAGGCTCCAGAGCAGGGTGCTTTATAAATAAAATGTCTTTTTCTTATTTGATTATGCACGATTTCCTCTACCCTTTGCTGGAAACTTAGGAGAGGCTCCAGGGATAGCAGAGGCAGTGCAGGGAATGGTGCCTTCTCTTGCCAATGGTGATTATCAAGGAGATGGGAAGTGTGTGATACCTTAAACCCCCTTCTTCCTTGATTTCCCCTCTCCTCATGTGAGATCTAGGTGTTGAAGGGACTTACCAGGATAGTACCCAGTAGGTCCTTTCAATAGCCTTTGATGTGGATGTGGGAATCTATGGGGATGGTCTTCTAACATCATCCATTCCACTCCCACCATCCACTCCCCATGCCACTGCTACCAGTGATCACTGGGGCGAGTGGGGGCAGAGTGAATGAAAGAAGCCACTTCTAGCCTCTCTCACGGCCATTAGGATGAGCTGTGTGTCGAGCAGCCCCACAGTTGGAGAGAACCATCGCCGGGAGTCCTGTGTGGATGAAGAGGAACCTGGTTCTCCTGGTCTCACCTACTCCTCTGATACTGCTTTGCTACTCCTCTGGCCTTCTCCTGAGAAGGGAGATTAACCATTCACTGGCATAGCGAAAGCTGGGAGGCTGTGAATGTGCTGCCTGGAGTGGGGAAGAGAAAGGGGGGATAGAAGTGATGTTCCACTGCATCCTTGCAGGGCTCCTAGCAGCACACCTCAATCCCCACTCCCTGCGAGGCTCTCAGTAGTCACTGAAACAACAGCGATTTCTCAACAAAAGTGATTGCTGGCAGTGGCTCCTCTGCACCCACCCCTCTTGTGGGACTCCTGGGGAGGCAAGTCCTTTTCATCAAGGAGACCAGTAAGTAGCATCTCCTCCTTTCCCACCCTCTGGGATCCCTGTTGGTGGCAGTCTGTGGGATAAGGAAAGTTCAATCCCATTTATCTCCATACTAACAAGAAGCTGCCTGAAAACAAAGGGGAGAGGGCGCCAGACCTCATCCCAACATATGCTCTCTGCTGGGGAGAGAGAGGGATCCTTGGAGGAGCGGCAGTGACAGATCAGTCCCAACTCTTTGGGAGACTTTTGAAGAGCTATGACATAGCAGCACCAGGAGGTGAATTTTGCCATTCCGTGCACTGCAGCTGCTTCAGCCTGGTCCTTCCCTGAGGGTCCAGGAAGGAAGGATTCAGAAGCAGAATTAGCAAACAGACGACAGGATTGTTTGAGTCTTTTAAATAAAAGACTCACACTTACTCACACCCTACCTTGCCTCTGAGTGAGTGTCAGCACTTGTTCCATTTGTTCATACTCACACCCTTGCCACGCTTTAACTTTTATCTCTCAGGAGGAACCTTTTCCTCCCACATCTCTTCCTCTCTTCCAGCAGAGGATTGGAGGAATCCAAAGGACACGATTCCCCTACCTCAGGATACAAGTAATTCATACAGAGCTTTTAATGGGAGTTATTGTATCATGTAGAGGGAGAATTAGATAATGTATTAAAGGAGAAGGATTTAATTCTGAGTTTCTTACACTTATCAGTCTAATCACCAGTAGACTGATGGCAGCCAATAAGGAGCTCAAATATAGCCAGTCTTCTTTCAGATTAAGTATCTCACATTTGATATTTCTATTAATAGGCAGCAGGTTTAAAACAAATAAAAGGAAGTATTTTTTCACACAACGCACAGTCAACCTATGGAACTCCTTGCCAGAGGATGTTGTGAAGGCCAAGACTATAACAGGGTTCAAAAAAGAACTGGATAAGTTCATGGAGGATAGATCCATCAATGGCTATTAGCCAGGATGGGTAGGGATGGTGTCCCTAGCCTCTGTTTGCCAGAAGCTGGGAATGTGCAACAGGGGAATGGATCACTTGATGATTACCTGTTCTGTTCATTCCCTCTGGGGCACCAGGCATTGGCCACTGTCAGAAGACAGGATACTGGGCTAGATGGATGTTTGGTCTGAACCTGTATGGCCGTTCTTATGTTCTTCTCTCTTCTTTAGTTCTCAGTGTCTCACCTCCTGGACTGCATACTTTTCCCTCTCTTTTTCTCTTTCTTGCCCTACTTCCAACCAACAGGAGCAGAGTGAAAATGGTATCTGCCTTGTTAGTTTCACTTTGCTGATCCTGTTGGGCCACTAGAGAAGTGCTATGTGCAGAGCAATACATTCATTATCCTGCTCTACCCAGCATGTTCATTTCCAGTGTTCTCTGGCCTGCCACAAATCTTGGCAATTGGTTTTGGCACATTTACTTACCTAATTTTGCCTGAGCTATAAAAACAATTGCATGAGACATGCTTCTACAGTCCAGGTAAGTGAGGCACATAACCAATGTCTCACTGTATTTAATGCAACCTGATGAACTGATTTTTACCTCATGCATGTATAGTTTGTTAAATAGTAGAAAACAAAGACAAATCAGACATCTTCTGGTTGCTTAGTTCTACCTCTAGGGAAGTAATGAAGAAGGGTTTTACTGATGCTTCAAAAGCAAGGACCAGGGCCGCCCAGAGGTGGGGGCAAGTGGGGCAATTTGCCCCAGTCCCTGGGCCCCGCAGGGGCCCCACGAGCCCTGGCCCGGTGGCAGTCCGGGTCTTCGGGGGCAGGGGCCCCGCGAGCCCTGGCCTGGCGGCGGTCCGGGTCTTCGGAGGCATTTCAGCGGCGGGGGGCCCTTCAGTGCTGCCGAAGACACGGAGCGACTGAAGGGCCTTCCGCCGTCGAAATGCTGCCGACGACCCGGATTGCCGCAGGGTGAGTACAAGCGCTGCAGCTCCCCCACTTTGCCCCAGACCCCCTGAATCCTCTGGGCGGCCCTGGCAAGGATTAAAATAGACAATGAATATACAGTGGGGATCTTTTCCAAATCAGATCTGGTGCTCAGAAGACCAAATTAGTAAGCCACCAGTCCCACTTGGAACCTCCCTCCCCATGACATGCATGTAAAATGCAAAGAAAGGGCTTGAAAGCTCTTTTTGAAAGGCTCAGTAAAAAGCAATTTCATTTCTTCTTATATCATGTTGCTGGACCACCCTTAAAAAAATGCAGGCGTAACTTTTTTCATTTTGTACATCATAATTATCAAATAGAAAATATGACTAAATTATATCATTTTGTTCCACAAATCTGCAAACACTATTTCTATTAGGTAAAAGTAACAGTTGTTGGGTCATTGCTGATATCTCTAGATGTGTAGTAATGGCTGACATCTTTGATGACAATCTGAGTTTAGCCTTTGACTTGCAGAGGCCTTATGGATAGATTGATAAAATAATTTCTTTACCCAAAGAAATTTTTTTTTCTTGATGGTGTGAACATCTCTAGACTTCAGGAAGTCAAACCCCAGGGATACATAGTATTTCTGCTTAATAACAATACATGTACTACCAAAACCACAACATTTGTAACAAATTTAAGAGAGACTGTACAATACTTACACAAGTGTGGGCCTTAACCCCACTGGATGTCTGATGCCCTCTGGGGATTGCCTAGCTAAGATTCAGGTCACCTATAGTGATGTCATTTCACAAAGTACAACACCAATGACCCAAAGCTAAGTAATATTGAAATGAGCTTATGGTGGTCATTGGGGTGGAGGTGAATGAGGGAGGAGCCAAGAATGGATCTGGGTTCCCCTCTCATACCTTACTGTAAATGTTCATCCGTTCATGGGTTGTAATAAATAGAACTATCAAACCCCAATAAACTATGTAGCATCTCAGCTTGCATGTTGGGTTAAGGATTCCTGCTGAGGGACCTTAACAAAACCGGCTTGCCTCAACATACTTTAAATATTAGGCAAATATAAATATTTTTTTAACTCCACCAGAGAGGTCCTTTGGGGCCATCTGCCTGTCCCAAGTCAGGATAAAGGAGGAGGGTTGGGCATGGGGCTAGCAACTCCACCCCGTAAAAAATCAACCTGCTACAGAAACGCCAACAATAGAGATAACAGAGACTTTTAGCCTGGAAAAAGAAGAGTCTTCAACTCGAAGACGCAGGACACTGGGTGGTGAAAATTATGAGGAAGCCACTAAGCCGATTACCCTTCTTGCAACCAGGAGGATTACCATCGGTACATGGAACGTGAGGACCATGTACGAGTCAAGAAAGACGGCGCAGGTCACAGCAGAGATGAGGAGCCGTCCAAGAAACACCTGGTGACGCGACCTTCAGGCTGATAGCATAAAAATGGGCTATACCTGGAACCAGCTAGAGCAAATGGCCCAGGATAAAGGACTCTGGAGATCTGTGGTTGGCGGCCCATACCCCGACTGGGGTGACGGACATGAGTGAGTGAGTGATAAATATTTTGGTTTTATTACTATATGTATATGAAGCTTGAACCTAATGTAATAATCACACTATTGCATCTCCCATTTAAAAAACACATTATATGAAGAAAATAGAGACATACATGTCATGCTGGAGCTATAACTAAGCTTAATGGGCCCAGCTGATCATAAACCTGTGGCACAAAGGCCAAGATATAAAAAAGTAAAGCTAGGCTCCTAAAGCCTTATGTAGGCACCTACTGTAAATAAGTGGCCTGATTTGTTCGAAAGTGTTGAGTACCCCCTGAGGTCAGTGGGAGCTGCTCGGTGCACAGCACTTTTGAAAATCAGGCCAATTATTTACAGTAGGTGTCCAAATATGGATTCAGGTTCCTGTTCCTGAAAATTTTGACCAGAATGCTTATTGATTTTAGTGGGGCTTCTGCCCACAGATGGTTTTCAATATCTTTGTTATCTACAATGTAACAATATACAGTATAATATAAATACTCATGCTTTGGCATGTACAATAGCTACTTAACTGAAAGGAGAGATTGTCAGTTTGTTTTCCCCATTATTAACCTTTACATGTAGAGGAGTCTATCTTTTGTGTTTCAGCTAAGTTATAGAAAGTGAAAGAGTGAGTCACAGTATTCTTTCCATTATAGCATCTTTGAGCCAGATTCACCTGTATGCTTCAGCTGCGTTGATGACAAATAGATAGCGCAGAGGAGAATCAGGAAGGAATGAAATGAAGTTCCAAGTGGAGAGTGAGAAATTGGAGCCAGAGTGTGCGAAGATTGCTGGGGGGCTTTTAAGGGAGGATGGAAAGTTGGGGCCAAGAAAGAAGAAAATAAACAGTATAAAGAGCCTGAGAGGGAGGAACAGAGAGGGTCCATATTAAGCACATGTACAATGTACATATCACAAGCAAAATAACTTGTAATGTATTAGTGAGTATATGTACTGCTGCCCTCTATTGGATCAAATCATAATTGCTTAATTGTGTGTCATAAGCCCTGTGCTGCTAACAGCTCCTTTTCCTTTAGCACAAGTGATAAGTGCCTGTGGTTATTTTGGAGAACACGGATTTCAGATCTATCCTTGCTTCCACTATGAAGTTCCAAATAGTCAAGATATGCAGCACTGAGAAAATTATCAAGCTCTACAGGAGAGAGCCACACAATTATTACAGTGTTTTTAGTATTGAATGTTGACCTTCCCAACTAGCTTCTGAAATTTCCAGCACATCGAGAACAAACCATAAGTTATCCAGTCAAGGATGGGGTGCCTGGGCTGGCTATGGAGAGACTTCTCTGATCTATTCAGTTATTAAAATTGCAGTTGAAAATGTTAGATCACCATCAGCATGAGAATAAAGATTTCAGACATCCTTTTACAAGTGAAAAGTTCAAAAATTGGAGTGGACATTCAGCAAATTTGTGGCAGTATCCCAGAGATGAAAATAAAATTAAACAAATATAGTAACAAATCTAAAAGGAAAAACTCATGCTCTTAAGCTGTTTTTGTTTGTTTTTTCTTCTGAATCTCTGTTAGGGATTTATTACAGTCCTGGGATCAAAAAGATAGATAAAGATCTGTTCACATGAGCTGTCATTCCTTCATTTCATATCCAATACAATATTTATACCTTTCTCTAGTTTGCGGAATGGGGACATGACCGCCATCAGCATTTGTCATTGCAACTTCAGGTAAATGCTTTCCATCTATATGCTCCTAGGCACCAGTTACACCTTCCCAAAGGACTTACGTCTTTGCCTTCTTCAGAGCTTTCTCCATCTCCTGAAGTGCACATTTTTTCATTGAGAAGACATCTTGTTCCACCCAAACATCTCTTTCTTCAATCAGGATGATTCAGAAGTCAATTTATATGAAGGCCAGTTCCTTATTCCAGAACACTTCAAACATGTTGCTCTAGACCAAGAAAGCTTCCTTATCTTCCAGGCAGGTCTCTTGTTTCTTCTAAAAGGCCTTTTCTTCCTCTCATATGGCTTATTGATGGCTTGAACTTGTTCCCAGAAGACCTGGTAGGTCTTTGTCTTCTCCCTATCGGCCTTAGCCTTCTCCCAAAAGGCCTTTACATCTTCCTAGAAGGTTTTATTTTCCTGCCTTTTCTGATATCTCTCTTCTGGGGTGTAGTATAGTTGAAGGAGGATGCCAGTGGATGGAAACAGCAAAATGTATTCACCCACTTTCTGAACTTGGAGAAAATCGTCACTTATCCACATGTGAGGGGACTGTAGCCGAAGTCCTGTTTTGTCTGTCACATCTCATGATCTATCAGATAGAAAGTGAATGACTGGGCATAGAGGTGATTTGTGAAGCAGGGAACTCTTGGAATTCCTGACTACCAATCTGTTCCTACTCTTGCTGTTATCGATGGAGCTGCTGGCGATAATGGTAAGTTTCCTCCTCTCCCCACTCCTTTAATGATCTCTTTTTGCCCCACCAAATCAAATTCAATGTCTAAGGGGCCGAACAGACCTGCTGGGCTTAGATTCTGCAGCCCTCCTTTCCTCCCGCCAGCAGTGGCAGCCCCACAACCTGGGACTGATGTTCAACACCAATCGTCCCTCTCACTGCCACCGGTTAAACATTATTGGCCTGTCATATAGAGCTGAAGAGGACTAACTCCTTCTCACAAAGCATCAGGGTAGAAGGTTAGAAGGAGCTGCTGTAACAAATATTTTGGGGAAGAAAGGCCTGGGGGAGAGAGTGAGCCAATTTTGGGGACCTAGAGGGTTGGTAGGAAGCTGCATGGAGCAGAGAATGTGCCTGGACATTATTCAGATCTGAACAGACCTGCTTCTTGTCTCCCACGTAGATGGCTCCTGTATTGTGGATGCTGCTACCATAGCAACAACTTCATGCAATGTGAAAAGGTTCCAAAAGACAAAGAGCCCACAGTGTTCCATTGTGGAATGCTCCACTCAATCATACCAGCCATCTATAATTATTATTTATATTGTCGTAGCACTTAGAGGCCCTAATTAAGATAGAAGCCCCATTCTGCAAGGTATTGTGCAAACAACTCGCAAGAGACCATCCCTGCTGCAAATAGCTTAAAAAATAAAAGCAACAAAGGGAAGCATCTTTATGTCCATTTTGCAATGAATACTGGAAACACAGTTTAAGTGACTTGACCAATGTTGCACAGGAAGTCTAACAGAAGTAGGAATTGAACTCAGATCTCCTGAGTCCCAGTCCAGTATTTTAACCCCAAGAACTTAAATCTCAAAGCTATGAATAACGAGTTACGTTTTTTTTAAACTGCCTCTGAACCCACCAGCTCCCTTTGGCCAGTTGCACCAGCCAGTCTGTGTCACCAGTGCTGACTGAACATTCTAATCATACAAAATTCATTAAGTAAATTTCACAGCCACTGTGAGGCATGGGATATAAAATAACTATGTTATCCACCTCTGGCCGGGGATGGAGCACAGGAAATGATGCAGAAACCTGTATCCAAGTGAGCATGCAGAATGACTGGAATTCCCCGAACTGGGACTTGGCCTAATACTGGGCTGAACCTTGGAACCCTAGGTCTTTGTTAATTACAAGTGGCTGAGACTTTCAGGCCACAGGATCGTTTTGTTTCCCAAAATACTTGAAATATGGGGTTTAGAATGGAGATGATGCACCTGGGAGGCTCTAATGTCCCACATGGGACTGAGGGAAGCATTTCACTCACTCTCACACCACAAGGAAGCAGCAAGGTCTGAGGAACATGAGCATATGGAGCCATGCAAGCTGTTAACACTCTGACATGTTCTAAACCCCTCATCCCTTCACAGGAGTTCAAAACACTTAGCTCAGGGAGGTCAGAGGGTCAGTATTAGCTCCATTTTACAGATAAGAAAACTAAGACACAGAGGGAAATGACTGACTCAGCCAAAACCATGCAGTGAGTTAGCAGCAGAGCCAAGACTAGAATCCAGATGTCCTGGTTCTTGGGCCCCTGCTCTGATCACTGGAAAACTGACTTCTCTGGATTCCTGCATTACACATTCTGAAACCAACAGTCCATGAAACAGAGGAGGCTGGTTGGGCAGCCTACTCTCAGCTGGGAGCCTCGTGGCCCTGACCTACTCATCACAGACAATGATGACGCAGCGATGTGGTTTGCACAGTTGCCACTAGCAGTCCCAAAACATTTTGGTCTCAGAAAGGGGCAGAGCAAGGTGAGTCAGTCAAGAGCCAAACCGAGGTTGTGCAGTGGGAAGGACAGGACTTTTATGCCATTCCTGCCTGCTTTGGGGTGCTGTGCACCCCAGGGGGAGAAGTAAAGGTGTAGAGTGAAACTCCTTGTGCCCGTCCTTCCACAGCAAACATATCTCAGGGCCAGGCAGAATCCAGACTAAATTATCAGGGAGGGCTAGCTCAGTGGTTTGAGCATTGGCCTGCTAAACCTAGGGTTGGGAGTTCAATCCTTGAGGGGGCCGTTTATAGATCTGGGGGAAAAAAACTGTCTGGGGATTGGTCCTGCTTTGAGCAAGGGGTTGGACTAGATGATCTCCTGAGGTCCCTTCCAACCCTGATATTCTATGATTATCTTTATAGCTTCACCTAAGCAATTGTATGTATTGATGCTGGCACTCTGTAATTCCTGGAACATGGAGCAAACAACTTAGGACACTGCAATTTTTCATGTCAGTCCTTGGTTTTAAACTTTTTCTTTTTGGGGCAGCAGTGGTGAGTGCAAACTATAACACAAATCCTGAATAACCCAATTCTGCCTCAGATCAAGGTAACATTGAGATAATCTGTTTCTGTTTTGGATTTCTGTTGGAGACCACTTTAAAGACCACTTTCACAGCTGGGAACCCTAACACTAGTTCTGGCCATTTTCAATCACTAGTGCACATATCACATACCCCCTCTACCCTGTCTCTCTACTCTGTGAAGATAGGGACTGAAATATGCAAATATCCAGCTCCTCTAGACATTTCAGCCCTCTGTCTTCCCTCAAATAAATAAATAAATAAAAAGGAATAGAGAGGCGGAGGAGAAGGACAGCACAATGTTCACAGTCACCATCATCAACATTGACTCACTCTTCCATTTCTGTCACTCTCTGTCTGCTTTCCCCTCTCCCCTCTTTTCATTTCTTTATTCCTCTTCCTGATCAGGCTGGATTCTAAATTGAGGCCTAGATTCTTTGCAACATGTGTTTACTTGATGTCACACAAGGGAATGGATGGATTCTGGCTAGAAATGGCCAGCAGAGAATTCCTTTTGCAGAAGGGAATTCCATGCTAGAGTAGTGCTGCTGGAGGCAGCAGGACCAGCTCCTGTGCCACCTGCTTATGAAACATATCAGGCACAGACTGGAAATGCCATGGGGTGGAGCAGAGATTGATTGTACTGATTCTCCACTGGTATAAAGTTCCTTAGGTACCTTTTGCCAGTGGTGTAAATTAGAGCAGCCCCATAGCTGTTCTAACTAATGTTGGGGCCCAACCAGCACTGAGTCAAGCAACTGTAACTGGCTCCCTGATACTCTACCCACTGCTCTGCACTAAGATGATACAAAGCGACAAAGAGTCCTGTGGCACCTTATAGACTAACAGACATATTGGAGCATAAGTTTTCATGGGTGAATACATGCATCTGATGAAGTGGGTATTCACCCACGAAAGCTCCAATATGTCTGTTAGTCTATAAGGTGCCACAGGACACTTTGCCGCTTTTTACAAATCCAGACTAACACCGCTACCCCTCTAATAAGATGATACAGGTAGATTTGATGCTTGGCTCTTCCAGCCATGTAATGGGCCTAGATATTTATCATCAAACTGACTTGCTTTTTCTCTCCCATGTTATGGCTGCTGGAACCATGGCAACAAGTGGCTGGATTCTAAAGGAGAGAAGATTCCCAAAATCAAAGTGCCATTTCATAACACTGGCTTCCCAGGAATTAAACTGAAACTAAGTCATAGCCATTTTGAACTGGGTCACAAATTTCCCCAGAGTAATGGGAGGGGGAGGAGGAGGAGGCGGCTGTCTTCTTCTTCAAACAGGCAATCAGGAAGAACATCCCCGAACTCTGGGACCTCACCCACTGTAGCACGGGCAAGAAAATGTTCTGCTGCCCTGACAAGAAACCCGTGAGCTCTGAACATGGGAGAAAGTTTTGAGATGTGTAGTTGAGTGAATGAATGCTCCCCCAGCTCAACCATCTATTTGTGTCAAAGACATCATTTATTCTTCTCTTCTATTTACTTAGAAATAGGGAGCATTTATGGATTATGCTGAGAGGTGTTGAGCTTTATACCCTGACCATGTATCACCACCACTATCTATAGGAAAGTTGGTCAGTAATGGTATCTGTCAATCACTTGTCATTCACTTAACTGTCTTTACTGTGGTTCCCAACGCAGCATCACATATTCATGCAATCAGTTCCCATCCCAGCTAGTGTCTCACAGGGACATACTTGCCCACTGAGTGAACCTTGGAGCACAGTCCTACCTGGTGAGATTCCGAGGTGCTACTGCACTACTGTGCGCTGCCCGTGCCTGCAGGTGCCACCTCCTCAGCTCCCATTGGCCGCGGTTCCTGGCCAATGGGAGCTGCTGAGCTGGTGCTGGGGGCGGGGACAGCACGCAGAGCCCCTGTGTCCATTCCTCTGCTTAGGAGCCACAGGGAGATGCTGGCAGCTTCCCGGGAGCTGCGTGGAGCCGGGTAAGGAGCCTGCCAACTAGACTTTTAACTGACACCTGGCAACCCTACTGCTGATTGGAGCAAGAGTCAGGCCTAGTGTTTGGAGGAATTAAGGGTCAGATCCAGAGAAAGGAACCAGTAGTCAAGCTGAGGGTCAGAGCTGGAGTCCGGAGGAAGCAGGATAGGAACAAGGCAGGTACAGAAATGAGCACAGCTGTGGGCATAAGTGTTGAGCAGCCAATGACCTGCTGCTGCACTTAAGAGCAGGCCTGCTAGCTCCCTTCAGCCAGTCAGGCAAGCTGGCCAGCGAGCTGATCCTACCACAACTCAGCTGAGCCCATTAATCTGCCTGGAGGCTGGGCTGGCTAGTCCTCAGGCTCAGCTGAATTGGTTCACGCCTGACACCTGAGGCATCACACAGCTCTGACAAATGGGGGCTTTGTGCCTTCACTAGAAGGTGGAGACAACAGCTTGGCCAGCTCTTCAAAGCATTTCCCCTTTCTGACCAGCACCACTTCAGTCTTGCTTGAGCCAGCTCTTCTCCATCCCAGAGCTAATTTCCTCTCAGTATTCTGGTGGTGGTTGCAGAGAATGAGATATGTAGTCAGGCGTGGCAGAATTTGGGGTTTGTTATATTAGCAATTTCAATGGTTAATATTGATTTTTAATTTTAATTTCCCCCCCTGTTTTTTAACTGTTTTGATTTTTACAGTTGTGGGAAATGAAGCAGCTGAGGCTAGGGTTAGGGCAATGTTGACAGCAGGACTGCAGGGGGCTCCCTGTGTGGCCAAGGGGCCTAAGACACCTGGGTACAAGGTGTGGGGGAGGTTGTGGTGCTGGCCCAGTGGAGCAGAGACCCCCTGGCCAGGGCTGCGAGGTGGAGGCGAGCCCTTGGTGGCAAGGCAGGCCGCCCCCTGCTGAACTGCCGAACAGTTCCTGCCTGAGGATGGCCCACATGCTCCTGGCTGGTGAGTGAGCGAGAGGGACTGTAGAGCTGCAGAGGGCTCCCTGCATAGTCACGGGGCTGATGACACTGGGTCCCTGCAGGCGCAAGGGGTGGGGAAGGCTGTAGGCTTGGCGGGCAGAGCAGAAACCCCTAGCCTGGGGTGCAAGGAGAACAACGATACTCCAGCTGAGGGGGAGACCATCCCCACTGCTGAATGGCTCCTGAGCCAGTTAGCAGTGGGGTAACCTCCCCCATGGCCAGGGGCACATCTTCCTCCACCTCTTTGCAGTTGTGGCCAGGGGTCTCTGCTCTGCCTCACTAGGTCTGCAGCCTTCCCCACACCTTGTGCCTGTGGGGATCATGGTCACTTGCTGCAGCCCTGCTGTCACGACCCTGTACCCTCACTCCAGTGCAAGTGAGGCTGCAGAGGGCTTCTGCACTGCCACAGGGCTGGTGACGCCAGATCCCTGCAGGCGCAAGGTGGGTGGGGGAAGCTGCACTCATTGTGTGTGAGCTGAAATCAACGTTTACCGACATCTTATCGATTTAAACTGAATCCTGCCAAGCCTACATAGAGCTGAGTGTTAATGGTGTACTGCTGGCAGCTACCCCATGGTGTCTCACTGTCTCTACCAGCGGTCTCATGTAGCTATTGAAGAGAAGCAAAGATAGTGTGGATCCCTGGGGGTGTTGCCCATCTCCTCTCTGAGTTCTCACAGAGATGGCAGTTGTAATTACAGTGAATTCGAGCAGAATCAACTGTGCTAGCTACAGCATTGACTGTGCTAGTGAACACCAAAATGTCGTCTCTGGTTTGCAGGAATCTAGGCCTGCTACATCTACAGCATGGACTCTTTGCTGGGGAGATTGGCCCTGATTCATTCCTGTTGGTTTTTTGCAGAGATGTGATTGTAATAATTGCATGCTGTAATTTCTGGGATCCCATTTGGCTTAGCCGTTAAATGCTATGGAAAGCAGTTGAAGTGATTTCACACACACTCCTCCACTGCTAACCAAAGCAGCTGTGAGCTAAATATTCACGTCTTGCCTTGAACAATGGAAAAATGAAAGATGTATTGAATTTCTTTTCTTATAACTACCTGTGTTGCTATTAATAAATGATAAAAAGCTTTTTTCTCTGAAAGCATTATGATAAGATGATCGTTTCTACAACAGAAAGTAGCACTATTTTATTCATCAGTTTTAAAATTACTGCTGTCTCTGTCAACCTGTGGACAGATTCTCAGATTAGATGGAGCCATTTCCTGAATGCACTCGCTGGGCCTGGTTCTCTGCTGACTTGCAGCATGATTATATGAACCTGTACAAAGTGAGGGTGAAGGCAGAGGTGGGCTCAGGGAGGCTTGTTTCCACATTGTGAGCCAGCCTTCGCTAGGGGAAAAGGTGTGATTTTTTTATAACAAGATAGCTAACTCGAGTTAGCTCTCTTGTTTTAAAATCCTAGTGGAGACAAAGCACGGGGCAGTTTCACCTCAGTGTGGCTGGTTGAGGTAAACACTGGTGGGGGAGGGTCTCAGCTTTTCTCAACCAGCTACATCAAGGCAAAACTACCCTGTGCCTTGTCTCCACTAGGAATTGTCAGTGAGTTATTCTGAGTCCGATTTGGTATTGTAAACACCAACCCTTTTCCCCTAGTGACTATACAACACTGATTTCGTTCTCCATGATCTGTTGTAGAGTGGGATGGACTCACAAGTTTTTATCTTGACTGGGCTGCTCACAAAAGAGCAGTGATCCTTTGGGACCCAAATTTATTTCTGGTTCTACTGGTACTACTCTGGTACTACTACTCCTCACATTCCTTACAGGGCACACCATGCAGGATGGCTCAGGAATCTACTTTTACTGGACTGACTGACTTCTCCCTCTTCAGACTCGCAGCTGGCCCAGGAGCAGCAAGCATCTGGAGTTAGGGCAGTGCCAGGATGCAGCCTCTAGGACCCAATTCAGTGACCACTGAAGTCAATGAAAAGACTTCTATTGACTTCAGTGGGTTTTGTCTCTATCCCTACGGAGGAACCAAGAGGCCACATGTGTATGTATACAGGCAGCCAAGTCACTAAACACCCAGTTGTGCACGCAAGCATGCAGTTCTGTAATTATTCAATTTGTATACGAAGATGCCTAGACAAATGGATGTACGTGTAAATTCTACAGGTGCCTTTTTGGAGGTACTTTGAAAATCTGGCCTTTTTGCAACTTAATTTTGCCAAATCCTTTTTTTTTTTTAAATAACCAATGAATTAGGAGAATTGTAACTCTATTTGGGTATTTTGGCTTGTAAGTCATCCAGTCATGAGAACAAAGAAATTCAAACTGGAAATAAAATACAACATTCCTAGATGAGTGTCTCCATCTCTCTGTACTAAGCACTATTCCCAATTAAATAGCCAGGGAAAGTCACATTGGCACTGCTGAAAGAAGAACAGAATCACGCTGTTCGTGTGCTCAGACTTCCAGAAGCTATGGGCTTGGAGCATGAATTACTAGGTAACATTTTATGATCTATGTTGTGCAAGAGGTCAGACTAGATGATCATAATGGCTCCTTTCGGCCTTAAAATGTATCAGTCTTTTAGGAACATGGGGTTTTGACTATGCTCTCAGATACATCAGTATAAATTAGCAGTAATCACTAAAGTCACCAGTGTAAGCAAGACCAGAAGTGACCTTCTTATACCTTATGCCTGTGTGAACTCACCAGTGTAAGCAAGATCAGAATCTTATACCTAGTGAAACTGCACTAGAAACTGAACAGAACAGTTCCATCCCCACTGTTGTCATCATAAAATGACATGAGGAGCAGTGTTCAAGACTAGAACTTTCACCAAAGGTTTGCCTGGAGAGATAGCAAGACCCTCACAGGAACAAAGTTACTTTTATTGAAGATGATATTTTAAAGTGGTGGTTCTACACCAGAGGTGGGCAAGCTACGGCCCACGGGACCGTCCTGCCTGGCCCTTGAGCTCCCGGGGAGGCTAGCCCCCGGCCTCTCCCCTGCTGTCCCCGTCCCCTGCAGTGACGCCGCCGCACAGGCAGCGCTCTGGGCGGCGGAGTTGCGCGCTCCTGCCGAGCAGAGCAGCAGCATGTCTGGCTCCGACCGGGCGGCGTGGCTGCCAGACATTCTGTTCTGAGTGGCATGGTAAAGGGGCCAGGGGGCTGGATAAGGGGCAGGAGGTCCCGGGGGGGAGTCAGGGGACAGGGAGCAGGGGGCGGTTGGGTGGGGTGGAGGTTCTGGGGGGTGGATGGAGGATCGGGGGGGTTGGATAAGCGTGGGAGTCCTGGGGAGCCTGTCAGGAGGTGAGGGTGTGGATAGGGGTCAGGGGACAGGGAACAGGGGAGGTTGGATAGGTGTGGGATCCTGGGGGGCCTGTCAAGGGGCAGGGGTGTGGATAGGGGTCAGAGCAGTCAAGGGACTGGGAGCAGGGGGTTTGCTAGGGGGTGACGTCCTGGGGGCGGTTGGGGAGGAGTCCCGGGAGGGGGCAGTTAGGGGACAAGGAACGGGGAGGGGGGTTGGATGGTGCAGGGATTCTGAGGGGGGCAGTCAGGGGGCAGGAAGTGGGAGGGGTTGGATAGGGGGCGGGGGTCAGGCTGTTTGGGGAGGCACAGCCTTCCCTACTCGACCCTCCATATGGTTTTGCAACCCTAATGTGGCCCTCGGGCCAAAAAGTTTGCCCACCCCTATAGATAGCAAAAAGAAGGGCTAAAACTCCTTTCTTGTCTATCCCCAACTTTCCTATCTTCCTTTCTCCAGTTTCCCATTCCGCCATCCTTTACCATTGTTACATGACATAAAAAAGAATCACTGGAAGAGTTGCTTTCTCGAAAGGCTGAACGAGGTGCTTTATTATAATAAGGAAAACAGAACTACCTTTAAAACTACTCAGTCCTTCTCTTTGAATTTTTTCCTAGACTTTTCCGCAGCCCTCTCCTACTTGGTTTCCTGCTACAGATTTAATGAAACACTAAATATATCCTCACACTCCCCTTCTTTTTCTCACTAAAATGTCCTTGCTCCTAAGCTGAGGAACGTTCTACTTGGGAATTTACCATATTTTCCTTCTCCCCTCCCCATCCAACTGTTAACTTCTTCCCTAAGGTTTGTTAGTACTCTATATTGAATGGATTGCTTATGAAAAGGGTTGTATTAGCTGTGGAGAAAAGCTTGAAAAGTTTCACCCTAAAGTTTCAAACAACACAAAATAAAGAAAAAGAAATCCTTAGTGATTTTTTTTTTAAAATCTCAGTGCTTTTAAGACAATCTCAGGGGGCTAATTTATGATTTTGGAGCATTTGGGGTAGCAATGCTGCAATTACACTGGGGACAGCTGCCGTGGCACGGCAGCTTTCCCCTACTGCTGTGCCTTAATCTTGTTCAGAAAGGATCACATCTAGGGGAAAGAGTAGTTCAGCCCCCCATACCAATTCAATCCTCGGTCCCTCTGCTGGCAAAGCTGACAGAGGTGCCAACAGACGTCAGACATGTGGGTGATTTTCATAACACAGACAACTGTCTAGCAAAGAGAAGATTTCACTATTCTACAGCTTCTTGTGGCATCTAGAAACTAGCTTCACTCACCCACTTCCTTTACTCTGCCTCTCAGTGTCCCTTGTACACAGTCATCTGTCATGGTTAAAAGTCAAGCTAAAATCATAGAAACTGGAGATGGAAAAGACTTAGTAGGTAACTTTGCGTACCCCTTGGCCAACATAGGCTTGCTCCCAAGTGCACGTTCAGACTAATTTTTAAAGATTCATGCAAAAGGATTTCTATCATTTCCTTTGGGATTCTATTTCATGATTTAGTAGCTATTCCTGATAGAAAATTTTATTCAGCTCACATTTTTCTTTGTTCATTTGCATCTGATTTCTCTTAGTTACGCTTGCTTGGACTAATCCAAACAATTCCTCTCTCTCCTTGCTATTCCTACCTTTTAAACACTTTGATGTCCTGTCTAACTTCCAACTTTGGTAACTAAATTTGAACTACTACTGTTTCAGTTGGTGCTTCCCTTCTCTTCCTAAAAACAGTTGTGCAGTGTTGTGTTGTTAGCACATGTGTCATACCAGAAGTGGCTGCATTTCAGTGGTGAATTAGTAATATCAGTGGGCACAGTTGTAGAGATCTTACCCACTTGAGTGCTCCCCTTGAAATCAACATGAATACTGGTAGAGCAAGGTATTAATCAACATGAGTAAAGACTGCAGAATCAGGGCCTCTGTACTATGCACAGAATATACTCTCTATACTATTTACCCACATTTAAAGACCATTGGGTTCCTTCATAATGAAAAACGACATTATACATTATTTTTTGTGCATACTAGATAAATTGCATGTAAAAAAAATCTTTAAGCAGTGCAATTTTCTTTTCCCCAGTAAACCCAACCATGGACGTCATCCTCCTAATGCATAGCTGTTAGCTTTGCTTCAACATTAGAATTATATTACATATGAATGCTGTGCAAACATGAGAGCTGAGTTCACTATTGTTTCTCCAAAGTTTTGGCAGGTATTTTGTCAGTTCCCTAATGATGATTTTAACAGCTGGTAGCCTTTTTTGCAAAGCCTTTTATAAAAGGCCCCAAATATGTGTAGATCTTCATTAATGCGGTAGTTGCTCCCAGAGAGATTTATCTGTCAAACATAGTTTCCTATTGTACAAAAGGTATTGCTGTCTAGCTAGTGACACAGCACTTATTATTAGACCTGAGATTTCTGACAGGCACCTGCTAATGAAAAGAGAAACTGGTGAATAACTATTCAAAAAATAGATCTCTAGGGAGGTAGTATAGGATATATGGAATAAACAACATCCAGTAGCTAACACTAAAAGTTGTGTATGTGGCAGCTTTGTAAATCGCAGAGGACTATTTCAGGCCATTGCAAAGAGCAAAGGGACAAAACGGTACCATAAAATAAACCAGGCATCAGCTACTAGCTGCTGATTTATGGATAAACCAAATCTACTGAAAGATTTTTGCAAAGGAAATATCTTTTCTTTCACCTTCACAAGTCTTCTATGGGCTCCTCTGCTGCCCCCTGGTGGCACTGTAAAACCCTGCAATTGCTGGGTTGGGGAGCAAGCCGAATGTGGGAGTATATAGGAAATAATTATAATCCCTTCTCCTCACAACTAGAAACAGCAGAGGAGCTGCCTGGCTGCAGCAGAGGAGTTTGAGTAGCGATAGAGAGAAAAGGTGTATGCAACAGAGAGAGAAAGAGATGGAATGAGAAGAAGCCAAGATCACTTAAAGCCAGATAACTGAAAGCAGAGTCCCTGGAAGCGGAGTATGACTATAGTGTAACACAGGACCCGACTTTCACAATATACTTTTGCCGAAGAATCTATTTTGTGATTTCTCATTCCAGACGTCCATTGGTTTAACAAGGTGAGTTAAGACAGCACTCAAAAGTCCTTTCAGGTATGAGAAATTCATTGGAAAGATGCTGATTTGCCAGGAATGTTTGCAGAATAAAGGACAATGTCGCATTTTGTAGTTTATCAGGAAGAAATGGACTGCAAACCAGTATGGTAGAAATGGTTTTCGGAATATTTAAAAAATCCTCAAGAGTCTATGCAGTGAGATGAACGTGTTTCTGTTGCTGAAGGTTTTGGGGTCTTGGGGCAAAGCCTATCTGATTGAGCTATCTGGAATTTTAGATCTACAGTGCAGTGGACTGAGAATTTAGAAAGCAACAGAGTGTCTTCCTGTTTTATCCCTCAACAGTGTGAGGTGTTTGGAATTGATTGAAAGTGCAGCTTATTTTGTGCAGCCAAAGTATATTTCAAGCAATCAAATAATAGACCAATTTGGAATCTGTTCTTTAATTGGATAACTAGTGATGGGAACAGTGTAAAAGGGGACTTACAAATGCAGAGGGGTCAGCAGGGCCGGCTCCAGGCACCAGGCACCCAAGCATGTGCTGGGGGCGGCACAGCGGGGCGCTCCGGCCCGAGAGCGGCGCCACGACCGGGCTCGCCGCCCTCCCCCGGCGCTCTGGCCGCCAGGGGCTCTCTCGCCGCCGGGGAGAGTGGAGAGCCCCGGCCGGGCTCTCGGCCCTCCCCCCCGGCGCTCTGGCCGCCGGGGGGGAGAGCGGAGAGCCCCTGCCGCAATGGGGGGGGGGCACCCGCTGGCTTTTTTGCCTAGGGCGGCAAAAAAGCCAGAGCCGGCCCTGGGGGTCAGGCATGCTCACAGGAGAGAGGATCATTCTTATTTTGGTGAACACAACTCTGAAAATGTAAGGTTAGGACAGAAACCAACAGCAGCAAACCAGTTCAAAGTTAAAGCTACCCAGGGCTGAGAGTGGGCTGGGCTGGGTTTACAGAGGGGTCTGAGCTACAGAGACTTCTCATTACTGCCTGGAGGAATAAGGGATAGAGTTTTAAAACAAGGGGAGCAATATCTGAGAAAGTGTTAGCATGTCATGAGTTTGCTGCAGTTCGAGCCTCCCCTGAAGCCAACATTCTGGGGCAACCCTGGCCCCCCTCCATCAGCACAGCTGGCACAAAAAGGAGAGGGACTGGAGCAGGTCAGCTGTGCTGAGACTGAGCAGGATGTGGAGAGAAAATATATCCCCGTGAGCTCTGCTCTATGGATTCCATCTTTGCTATCACAGGGGAACAGCAGGCCAGGGAGTGACCAAAGGATCTGCAGCTATGTAGATCCACCAGCCAAATTTCCCCATATAGGGCCATGCAGCTGCTTTGACAGCTACTGTGACCATCCCCATGGTGGCTGAATAACTTGTCCCCTTGGCTCGAGACGCTCTCCCTTACACCTGTGCAGCAGAAGAATAATTTCATTTGAGGCAATGAAGTGACACCAGTGTAAAACTGAGGCAAGGAGGATCACAGTGTGAGCCTTTGTCTCTAACTTTACCCAGTTGTGTCTGGGTTTTTTATTACCTGTGGTACCATCAGGTGATTTTCTGAGACTCGCTGCAATATCTGTTGTGGGCAAAATGAGGGTGCCTATCTGCATTACTTTAGCATTCTATAAGCCTCTACACTCTACATTGATTCGGTGTAGTTTTTAGTGGTCATTTAAATTTTAATTTCTTATAATGGCAGTTTTCCAAAGGAAATTACCCCTTAATTTGCCTGGCAACTGAGTTGCTCCTTCACATCTGTTATAGCTAATTACATACAGTAAATGCTTTTGTCCGTAATATGCATTGTGCTCCTGCAGATAGGCAGTTTTTTGGCATGTTTACCCATAGACTTTATAGCACTTTCCAAAGTAGTAGATCAATCATATAGGTTTCAAATCCACTCTGATAAATGGGTGCATGTCGCCTGTAATCTGGTGAAATTATCTCGAGGTTAAGTGCCTATGCCCTGTTGTGTGTGTACCTATGAAACCATCATGCCTTTGCTTTCTTAGTACTACGTCTTTACATTTTTTAAGAACTCTCCCTTTGTGCAGAACTCAGTTTTAGCCATGTAATCAGATGGCTGTAGTTGCTGAGGCCAGCCACTAGAAGGAGACATGATCACACATACTGAGTCTATTTATTGCATTTACTTTTCTTTATTGTAGTTTTTCTTTAAAACCAAAGTCATTTTAGACGGAGGGTATGTTTTGCTCTCTCTGTGTGGAAATATAGCCTGAAAAACCACAGGAGTCATTCATTGGTCCATGATAATTTGGTATTCAGAGGTGTGGGGTTTTTTTAATGCATTGTTAAAGGAAAGGTAAAGTAGTTTTAGCAAAAAGTACAACTATAAAAGTATTTTCTGTTGATTGCATTGCCTGCTTAAAAAAAATAAAAATATTGGGTGTTTATATTTTTTCTCATAATGGCCAAAGTGATTTAATTAGATCATTTTATGGATATGTCACTAGCCATGTCTTGAGTTTAAAAGCAAAGTCTAATTTTGAGTTACTCAGGAATAAAATCTACAACCAATGCCCTCAGTTTAATCCATTCTTTTCTACATTTGAAACTGACCTCTCATGTGGTTTTATAAGAGTATATACTCTTACTTTGGTAAAGAGTTATGAAGCCTTTTGCTCTGCATTGTTGTTTTGAGCCAGTGGATCTTGCTAGCATTTTGAAAATTGTATACAACCTACCACTACTACATTGTTACCTCCACCCACCTTTGCCCACTAAGTGCACTTCACTGCCAGTTTCTTTCTTTTAAAAACCTGTCAATTGTTGCAATCCAAAAGCACAATATTTGCTCTTCAGAAGTATCTTTATGAGCCAGGGATGGTTTAGTGGCATGCTGTGTGAGGGGGGAGGGGATGGGGTGAACTCCCCCAGAATCAGGTCACTTCTGATCAGCCATCATCTTATTGTGGCCAAATGAAAAGAGTCAGCTTTTGCCAAGTTACCACACAGCGTTTTCTGAGATAAAACAGTAGTGTCTTCTGAGAGTGGGGGAAGGGTGGTAACACAGATACAACTGTGTAAAAATTGCTGGCAAATGACTTTTTAAATGTATCCCATTTATTTATTACGGACACCAATTTTACCCTTTTAAAAATCACGATCTTTCTTAATGGTGGCCTTGATCCTGCACAGTGCCGACAGGGATTGCAGTACACGGTATAAAGACATGAGCAAGACAGGGAGCACAGGGGAAGCTGGTCGTGCATTAATGAAAGCTCTGCTGTGTGGCTGCCAGAATGCTCCTGACTAATAGCAGCAGCAAGGCCAAAGGGGAGCAGTTAGCTAAGTGCCTTCTTTGCACTCTGCGGATGGCACTGAATTCCTCTTTTTCAGACACACCCAGTTGTGCACCCCCACATCACTCCCCTTTTTGGCCATGCATGCTACTCTTTTTCTATACAGTCTCCTCTCACTTACACCCATGTCACACAGTTGATTTCAGTGGCGTTACTCCTGATTTACACCAATGTCATGTGAGAGGTGAATCAAGCCTTTAACATTCAGTTTATAGTGGGGCTAGATTCGCTGGTATGCTCTGGCTGCTTGGTTCTGCTCCAGCAATCTGGGTGTGCAGCTGCTTTGGGTGACTGGGGTAGGCGCAAAGCTGCTAAAGCAAAGCAGTGAATCTGGCCCATCATGTCTAGTTCATTAAAAACACAACTTATTATTGTAATACCCTTATTATTTCTATCTCTAGAGCTACACCAGACAGTGATCACCAATGGCTGCTGGCCTGGAGAAAGCTTGTCACCGGTGCATATCTAAAATTGCCAGTAACGGTAAGTCACAGCTGTAGAAGTAATCACCTTCTATTACTTAAACGGCCCTGTGGTTACTATAGTTAGAAAAATGGGCTAATACCAAGTTCATTGCAAGTTAAGGGCATGAGAGTTTAGGCAGCCGTACCACCTTCTGCTATGATCTCACCAGAACTGACAAACTAAGGGCCAGACCCAAAGCCCAGGTAAGTCAATGGAGGCTCTGGGCATTGGATCAAGCCCAAAGGGTCTACTCCTGCCTGGTGCGGAGTAATGACAACTCCTACCTAAATCAATTAGCACCTCACAGGAGGGACTCAGCATGCTGCAGGACTGGGTCCTAAACGCAGGTGGTCCTGGTCAGTACATAGATGGGAGAATCTCAAACTTCTGATTCTGCCTTCTGAGTCAGCACTAAACCAATGTCCAAGCATGGTGTTAGGAGGCACATTGGTGCTGCAGATGTGATGTAAAACTGAGGTCCGGGTACGGAACAAGGTATGTTAACTCTAGTGTCGTGGTCAAATTAAATTTTATAAATACACCTTAAAACACTTTACAATGTACTGCACTGCAGAGCCAAATCTAGTGTAATTCTTTTCAAATGGGATCCGATGCCACAAGGTGCGGGCGCTGCTCTCTTGCGGCACGAACTGCAGCGGCCCCAGGGCGCCCCCCGCGCATGACGCGCTGCTGCTGCCAGGGCCGGATCTAGGCTTTTGCCGCCCGAAACGCAAAAAAAAAAAAAAAAAAAAAGGCCGTAATGCCACCCCTGAAAATGTGCCACCCCAAGCACGTGCTTGGTTTGCTGGTGCCTAGAGCCGGCCCTAGCCACTACACTCCTTGTTCCATAACAAAATGACCTAAAATTCACATCCCCCTGAAATACAGTCTTCCACAAAGATTACGATAAAATGCACAGACTCTCAAAAGCTAAATTATACTTTAAAGTTACTAATTCCAATACATTAGAACTTCAGCTAAATATTTCCCACCAATCTCCTGTCCAGTTCTTCAAATGTAGCCTAAAATAGTCTGACTGAAAGCAATTCAGTCCGAAAGACTTTGCTGCTATTAAATCACCCTACTGCTACTCTATCAAATGGCACAGCAAGAGCCCACACTGAATCTTACCTTCTCCCCCGAGGAGGTACCAAATACCAACTGCCTAGGTGAAAAACCCCACCAAGCTACAGAGGGCTGTCATCTAAGGGCTTGTCTTCACTACCCGCCCAGATCGGCGGGTAGAAATCAATCTGTTGGGGATCGATTTATCGCGTCTCGTCGGGACGCGATAATCGATCCCCGAATCGATGCGTGTATTCCACCAGCCCAGGTAGGAGTAAGCGCCGTCGACGGGGGAGCTGCGGCGGTCGATTTGCCACCGTCCTCACAGCGGGGTAAGTTGGATCAGATACGTCGAATTCAGCTACGCTATTCCCGTAGCTGAATTTGCGTATCTGAAATCGATCCCCCCCCCGCCCCCAGTGTAGACGTAGCCTCAGTAAGGGCTAGGCCAGACTTGACCTAGGTTGTGAAATCTGACAAGAACCCACTCTGAGGAAATAGAACTGTAGGCAGCATTGCTGGGCCGGATTCTCTGTTCCCATCTCTTCTCTTTGCGTTGTTCCAGTGACACAAAGGGACTAGAAAGCAGAGACCAATCCTCACTGACTGACTGAGGATTCACATGGTGGGGAACAGTCCCCAGCTCACATAGAGCTTCTATGTCACCCCCACCAATAAAGAGCATAAGGAGTAGTGAGGACGGTGTCCAGAGGACTCTGTGATCTGGCTTTGCTTATTTCGCAAGTGGCTGCTTGGGAGCTGTGACCATCTGGCGCAGTTTAGAGAAGCCCCCAGACTGCTCTAAACTCCACCGGGGCAGTGCCTGGTTCAGAACTGCGTCAAGAAACAAGATGCTTCAGCAACCGGACAGCTCTCCATCACCTCCGTCGCCCCTTGTGGAAACCATGCACAGCAGAGAATCTTGGCCATTATTTTTACCCCTCTCTGGATTTCAGGACAAAAAGGGCAGATGCAGTGTATTTTCAGATTTCTGTTCCTACCACAGAAACAATCGAAATGTTACTATTTTCTGCTGGTGTTATAGTGCCATCAGGGCTTCAGGGGTGACTGATGGAATAAATTACCCAGATATGGGTCCAGTTAGTGTCACCTGACATATTTAGATAGCCTGCAGAATTATGTGGAAAATATGTGAATGATTTTAGGGCCCAGTCCTGCAAACACTAACACAAATTATGCACAATGGGTGAAATTCTCACACATGCATACCCCAGCATAAGACCTAACTGCCACTTAAATCCCACTTACTCCTTCAAAATAGGTGCCTAGGCCTCATGGTGTCTCTCTGCACAGGGGTGAATTTCACCTGGTGTGACTACTCATGTACGTAAAATCACATATTTGCAGGGTTGGAACCTTATTGAACAGATTCCTTTTACACTGTAAAATGATTGTGCTGTTATATATTATCATAAGTGTTATGTAAGTTTACCGGTGGAAAAGAGCTATTCAATTTATGAATCCACATTCCTTCCAGTGCAGGACTGCTCCCTGCAGGATACCCTAGGGTGGTTTTTCTACCCATCAAAGGATGGAACTTCTCAATTTCCCCTGCAAGACTATTCCACTAGTAGATCTCACTATAAGGACGTTTTTCTTGATGTCCAACGTAACCTTTCCTTTGCTCAATTTCGTCCCATTTAGGGCAACCATATTTCCTAAAGTAAAAACAGGATGGCTGGGGCTTGCCTAAGCCTGAGCTGCCCCACATACTCCCCATAGGGCTCACCAGAGCCACTCCCTCCCCCCGAGCTCCATGCCCCATGCCCCCAATGGCTGGTGCTGATCCCCGAGCCCCCGCTACCCATGGCTGGGGATGAGGCTGACACACACACCCCGAGCTTGGTGCCCTGTACAGCCAGAGGCTGGGGCTGACCCCGCTCCTGAGCTCCACACCTCCCGGGGCTGGGGCTGGGGCTGACTCCCTGGCCCCCTACCCCTGAGATCCGCGCTGCCTGGGGCTGAGCCTCATGCCGCCTGGGGCTGACCCCTAAGCCCCACTGCCTGGTACCTCACATTGCTGCTCCCCACAATGTTCCTCTGCCCCCCTTCCCTGGGAAGCACACCCAACTTGTTTGGTAAACTGGGCATTTGTTTTTTGCTCTTCTCAACTGATCAGAAGACGGCCAGGACAGAGCTTAAAAACGGGACTGTCCCAGCCAAAACAGGATGTATGGTCACCCTAAGCCCATTTCTCATACTGCATTTAAACCTCTAGGACCACCCCAAATAGTCCATCTTCCTCTTGGGTGCTTGCGCCCTTCAGAGACTATCGTGTCTCATTTGGTCATTGCTTAGCCAAGCTAACCAGATCAAATTCTGTTCCTCATAAGTTAGTCCCTTCAAGTTTCCTTGCTGTCCTCCTTTGAATTCCATCTCATTCATTGACCTTTCTCTATTATTAAAGGGCCCAGAACTGCATGCTGTATTCTCAGGTGCCCAACATATTGACGGTTGTGCTGATGTTTTTTGTGGTGTGGATCTATGTCCACTTAGCATCTGCACTGAGACCACTTACTCATTAAACATACACCACTAGAACAGTCACCAGTGGGCAATGAATTGGGTCACGGCCAGCGGAGGATAGGAGCTCAAGAGGAAGGAGGGTTTTATATTTAAAACACAGGCCCGGGAGTTAGGAAATCTCTATTCTGTTCCTGGCTCTACCAGAATTCCTGTGCGACCTTTGACCAAGTCCCTTCACCTCTCTGTGCACCTGTTTTCCCCATCCAGGAAATGAGCATAATAAATACCTATCTCTTCACTCAGAGGGTAACTCATTAATTATATTTTGTAAATGAACAGCTTGGTTAGTATGCTGGGAATCAGGAGACCTGCATTTTATTCCCAGCTAAGCCACTGACTTGCTTTCTGATCCTGAGCAAGTGTCACTTAACCCTTACCCTCTGTGTCCAAGTCTCCCTGTCTGTCAAGCAAATTACAGATTGGTGACCTAGAGATTAAATCCCCTGAGCCATTCTCTTATGTCTCTTACTTAGGACATGTCTACACGACAAACTTTTGCTGATGCAAATGAATTTGGCATACAGCTGCTGCAGTTAGTATATCGCTTGAGTTCTTCCACCAGCGCTTTGAGTACTCACGAGGAGTGCTTGTTTAGATGCACTGTGTGGTGCACCATGGGTAGGTATCCCAGTGTGCCACTATCCAGCACACTGTGTTTTGGGAAGTTTTGGCAATGCATGATGGGGCAAAAATGAGTAGTGTTGGGGTAACTGGGACTGCAGGCTGAAATTCCCATCATGCAACCTTCTCCTCCCCATAATGCCATCTCTATCCCATCATTTTCATGCCTATTTTGAAAATCCCACAAACCCACGCAGGATTTGTCGCGGTCCACAATCTCTGACAGAAGCATAGAGCCTGCAGTGCTCTGCTCTGTTGTCATGAGCGTCCCAAGCACAGCGTGCATGATCTTCCAGTATTTGCAGAGCTGCAAGAAGAGTCTCAAGGAACACAATGATTTCCTGGAGGGCAGCTTGCTGTGGGACATAGCCCGAACCAATGCAAGGTTGTTGGTGGTGTTCACAGAGCAGCTGCAAATGCTGGAGCGCTGCTTGTGGGGCCTGAGAAACTAGCACCAACTGGTGGAATCACTTCATAATGCAGGTTTGGGATGACGAGCAGTGGCTGCAGAACTTTTGAGTTCTTCCCCACCTGGTTTCCCAGCCTGGCTCCTAGTTCCACCTCTGCACTCCGCAAACCGGGCCAGCTCCAGTCCTCGCCACCCTCTGGGACTGTCCCAGCCCCGCCATTCCTCCTTCCATGGGCAGCTTGAATGAAAGCAATGCCACCCAATGGAAGGTGAGCATGGCATCTCAGCTGGCCAATGGGAGCTGGAAGTTGCTGGCCTCTTCCAGGTGTGAGGGGAAGGAGTGCGAGGTGGCGGGTGGGAAGATATCTAAAACTGCAGGGCAAAGAGACCAGTAAGTCTGGGGGAGTCCTGACCCTGCACCCCAGCTCCCAGGGGGCCCCTCCCTATGCCCTCAGGTCTCAGCCCTCCAGCTTCCTCAGGGGGCCTTCCCTGTGCCCCCCAGGTCCCAGTCCCTCTCCATGCCCCCCCAGCTCCCAGGGGGCCCCTACATGTGCCCTCAGGTCCCAGCCCAGCAGCTGCCCAGGGGCCCCCTACCTGGGTCCCAGGTCCCAGCCCTGTTCCATGCCTCCCAGCTTCCAGGCAGTCCTCTCTCTGCCCCAAGCTCCCAGCCCCCAAGCTCCTGGGGGGGCCTTCCCTGTGTCCCCTGGTCCCAGCCGCCCTCTATGCCCACCCAGCTCCTGGGGGCCTCTCCCTTTGCCCCCAGGTCCTAACCTCCCAGTTCCCAGTTAAAAGCAAATACATCATACATTTATGGAACAGAGATTAAAGAAGAAGAAGGAACAGTCAAGTCTATTTTAGCTACACATACATTAACTGTGGCTCTCACAGGTCAGTGTATGTGAAGTGGTGGTTGTCCTTACTGTCCCCTAGTGTGGAGTGGTAGGGGTAGGGATGCAGACCCTGATGCCATGTGCAATGTTGAGGTGGGGGGGGGGATGGAGGTGCGATACTGGAGTTCTCCATGGATTGCAAAGGGAGGTGAGCCCATGTTTGCTGAACCTGTAGGTCCATAAGAGTCTGCAGCATCTGTGTTTGCTGCCACAGAAGCCCCATTATGTTCTAGTACATCTCCTTCTCCCTTTTCTCCTGGGCCTTTTTCTTCTTTGCTCTTTCCTTCTCCTTGCAGTCTGCAGTGTTCATCCTTCAGGCCCTCTGCTCACAGTCTGATGCAGCACGGACTCGCAGGCTCTTGTGGAACATGTCACCTGGAGTCCTCTTCTTTCTCCTCCTTATCTGGCTCAGGTGTTCTGTGCAGGTGGAGGGGGAACCCCTGAAGGCCAGAAGGGCAGCAGCAGCTACAGATAAAACACACAGAGGTACCACTGTGGAAAGCGAAAGTTAAGGTTCAGAACTCCCTTCGCTTGCTCCCCTAAAGCGTTATACTAGACATGTTTATTGACACTTCTGCCTCGGAGTGCTTGGCCCTGAATACTGGCACCATTTTCCACAGGCAGTGGTGATCGTTACCCTCAGGAGTGAGATATCACCTACAAAGGCACAGAGAGCACAGCTGCTGCTGGCATCCCAAAGCCACTCAGGCTGTATGCTGCTAGCCTGGGTACTGAAATGGAGCCAGCTAAAGTTATCGCTGACTGGCATGGGACAGAGTCCTACCTCAGAAGAAGAAATAAGGCTGCCATCCCTAGAAATCTTCGGGAGAGGATTGCAGAGTTCTTCCATGAAAGTTTCATTGAGATCTCTCAGGAGGATTCAAGGGACATCCCTGTGTACCTAAAGAAACTGCTCTACATGGCTCCCTGATAACTTTACAGGGGAAATGAAGCAGATAACAACGCTACCTCCCTTTGTTGTACTGCTACCTGGTCTAGTAGGAGTAACTTAAGGAAAGGTCGAGGGCTGTGTCCCGCTAACCGGGCCAGTTCCAGGTTTTCTGCCACCCCAAGCGGGAAAAAAAAAAAAGCCACGGCAGCACGATCGCAGCGATTCGGCGGCAGGTCCTTCGCTCCAAGAGGGACTGAGGGACCCGCCGCCGAATTGCTGCCGAAGACCCGGACATGCCGCCCCAATAGCGGCCGGAGTGCCGCCCCTTGGTATTGGCCGCCCCAAGCACCTGCTTCTTTAGCTGGTGCCTGGAGCCAGCCCTGCCTGCTAAGTTGGGGGAGCCATCACCATAATGGGAAATAAATTTACACACATACCCGAGGTTCCTTTCCCTGCCTCAGGCTCACCTGGGCTCAACTGCTGGGACTGTCTGGACTGCAGTGGAGTCTCAAATAGTCCTGGCTTGCGGCATAGCTGGAACCCCTGGCTCCATGTCCCCCATCCTCATCCTCGCTGTTCATGGCAGGGGCCTGTGACTTGGGCTCCTCGAAGGTATCCAGAGTGGTGGTGGTGGGGAGTGTCTCTGTCAAGTCTGGCATGCAGCTCTTTGTAAAAGCAGCACCTCTGTGGCTCGACACCGGACTGACTGTTGGCTTCCCTGGCCTTCCGCTAGGCCTGCCACAGTTCCTTTGCTTTCACGTGGCACTGCTGCTGATTCCTGTCGTACCCCTTGCCCTGCCTGCTCAATGCAGTCCTCTCATAGATGTCCACATTTCTATGGCTGGTCCATAGCTGTGCCTGCACAGCCTCTTTTCTTCACAGGTGCAGGAGAGCCAATATCTCCTGTCTGCTCCAAGCCAGAGGGCGTCTGACTTGCGTAACTGGCATGGTCAGCTGGGCAGTTGCACACAACAGTGAAGAGCTGCTGGGTGTGGTCACCAAGATGGACAATCAGGAAAAGGCATTTCAAAAATTTGTGTGGCTGTTAAGGGGGTGTGGCTTCCACTGTCTGGGCAGTGAAGTTCACAATTGTGACCCGAGCGGTCAGTGTGGGGAATTGTGGGACAGCTGCTGGAGGACCATTAGGGTGAACATAAGAAACTCAATGTCTACCTTTGTGCTGCATCGACCTCTGTACGTTGACCATGGCTTAACGCCAATTGGGGAGGTGGTATTATAATATCAGTGTACTAGAGCGTTTACAACGATGGGAGACAAATTTAAGTGTAGACACATGCACAGCTAGGTCAACACAAGGCGGTTTATGTTAACCTGACTTTGTAGTGTAGACCAGGCTTCACATACACCATACACACACAGTTACACCAACCCCCACCCAACTATATCAGATCTTCTTTCTAAATCCCTAACCCTGCTCTGGA
This sequence comes from Terrapene triunguis, assembly GCF_002925995.2. Classification (NCBI taxonomy): domain Eukaryota; kingdom Metazoa; phylum Chordata; order Testudines; family Emydidae; genus Terrapene; species Terrapene triunguis. Next base: position 14,938,355 of record NW_020664490.1, read on the forward strand.
GAATTGCTTTTATTACTGTGAAGCAATAAAATATTAATAAATGTATCTACACATTGTGCACCTAAGCCCGTTACATTGCCACTTTCCACAGTTACATTTGATGAGTTCACAGTGCTATAGCAAAACACTTAGGTAAGTATGGAATTCATCTGGAAGTTGGTGGTGTCCTACCAAGGGGACCCCTTGGATCTCTTAGCAAATCGCTGCAGACTCCTACGAAAACATACAGCAGGCTATAGAACAAACAGCATTTAGGAGTGATGGTAAAAGTATGGCCAGCAACATGACAGGTAAACACGGGAGAGCTTGTAACCTGGTCCATCTGGGTTCTTATACCACATGCATGTCATCATGGTATCTAAGAAAGGTGGGTGGATGGGCTGTGCTCCTCAGCCACTTTTGAAAATTCTGACACATACCACGAAGCAAACTATTATTTAGCTTGCCATTTTAGCACTGTATTTTGGATTTTTTTTAAAAAGAAGTAAATCTAATGGCTTGAGATAATGTGAAACCTCAAACATTCTTTAAACAATAATAGTAACACAATAAAGGCTGAGGAGCCCACAAATGAATTGGCATCATTTAAGTACTCTGTGGTAACCCATTTCCTTCACAGGATGAGAGAGAGGGGTCGGCTGTGTGGCCTAAACCTCAGCATGTAATTAGAGACAGCAAAAGCGTGCTGGAGGAGAGGCGAGGGCGGGCAGGATGGAGAGCGGTGGCACAATGGTGTTGCTAGGGACAAAGTAACAGCTTAGATCTCAAACCATCAGAGGGAAGAAGAGAAGGAGAGAGTCAAGCAGGAGACAGATCAGAAACTAGTAACTCTGCTAGACAAAGGGTCAGAGTCATGGGTGGCACATACACCCCCCATTCGGGGAGGCTAGCTCCCTACCCTGCCCCTTCTGCCCAGGCCCTGCCCCTACCCCTCCCCTTCTACCCAAGGCCCCGCCTCCGCTTTCACCTGCTGGGGCCAGAGGAGCGCCGAGCCCCCCACTGTGGCTGGAGGAGCTCCAGGCCAACCCGCCTGAGCCGCCCAGAACCCCAGCTGGCCAGCCTGAGCCACCCCGCACGCCAGCCTGGGCTGCCCCGAGCCCCAGCTCCCTGGAGGAGCTCTGAGCCCTGCCACAGCCTGGGCCTGGGGCTGTGGCGGGGAGTGTTAGCAGAGGTTTGAGGAGGCTTAGCCTCCCCCAGCCTCCATTATGCTCTGCCCATGGACAGAGTCACTGTGGTGCCTGAAAATTCAGTGTCCACGCCCACAATTCAAATTCTGCTGTTGACCGCAAAGTTCAGAGAATGGGCAGAACCTAACCCAGCTGCTTCCTTATGGTTGCACTTCCAGGCTCCCAGAGCATGAGCTCTTCCCAGTCATCCACTTCCCAACACAGCAGGCCCTCTCCATTAAAGGCTCTCTTTTGGGCCAAACACATGGGAACAAACTTCTCCTCCTCCCTGCAATCCAATGAGACATTCCCAGAGCAGGGGGCTTTCTTGACTACCTGCCTCCCCACCCAGTTGTCCAGGTTCCAGGTATGGGTTCCCAGAACACAGTTTCTTCCTGACCAACCTTGGAAAATCAGGCAGCCATCTCCCCTTGTCTTGTGAGTGTGCTCCCAGAACACAAGGCTCCTTTTCTTGCCACTTGCAATGAGGGGTCGGATCCTAGAGGGTGGGTTTCTCTCGCCCAGCTGTGAGGAGATATGGCCACCAACACAGAAATGTTGCCATTTCACTTCCATGAACTGTTGTAAATACAGAGCTATTCCCAGCTCTAGGAGCATGGCACTGTCTGCACTACCTTTGCATACTGCAGTTAACAAAAGGTTTTCCTGGGCAGCTTAGCCCAGCTCCACAAAGGTATTTAGGTTCCTAATTTTCCATTGATTTGTCCTAAGTCCAGTCAGGGGCAGCACAACCTAGACAAAACAGCCAGTATCTATCTGTGCCATTAGAGGAAAACTCCACAAGTATCAGGGAAAACAATCTTTAGTGCTGCTAGTGACGCTCAGGGCCGGCTCCAGGCACCAGCCCCCCAAGCTTGTGCTTGGGGTGGCACCTGGAGGGGGGCGGCGCGGCGCTCTGGCCGCCGGGGAGAGCGGGGCCACGGCCGGGCTCACCACCCTCCCTCGGCCGCCGCGGGGAGAGCGGCGAGCCCCAGCCGGGGTTTGCCGCCCTCCTCCCAGGGCTCCGGCCACCCTCCCCCCCCCCGCGGAGGGGGAGGGGGGCGGCCGGCGGCTTTTTTGCCTGGGGCGGCAAAAAAGCCAGAGCCGGCCTTGGTGACGCTTTGTGACTGGCTACAGAACCCTGCCAATTGTATAGTCAATTGTTGAGTGTCTCACTTTGTTAAACATGAATCTGGAAACATTCCCAGACCATGCATCTGCTGCTCCAAAGCGAAATCTCAGAGCATGAGGCTGAATGGGGCGATAATGAGGAAATACATTCCCAGTGACTGCTTGGGGAAGAGAATTGATTAACCATTATCTTTCTTTTTCTCTAGCTCTGAGTGGTCCCTGCTGCCTTTTTCCTCCTCCAAAATCAAGCTAGTTGATAGAAAGCAGGCAAATACAAAACCAAACACCTGTGTGCCAGATGTGCAGTTCTACATGTACATGTGCCCCGCCAAGCCATTTATAGAGTATACTGGAGCCTATTCCAGTGTTTTTTCTTTGGAACTGATCATAGAAAATATCCATTGCACATTAAAGAATCATGATTCTTCTTCCTACGATTCTCTTTATTCTGTACCCACATGGTGAGTGTAGGAGAAGGCTGGAGAGGGAAAATGGCAGTGGAAGAGATGACCTACATTCTGCTACACTAGTCATGCTACTTACTTATAACTCCAGACAGTTAACTCAACTACTGAACACCTGAACTGTCCTCTCTGGAATATTAAGTAAATGGGGTTACCAAGGCAACTGGTAGTGTTCACGGGTAAGGTTTAGAGTTCAAAATCATTCCAGTGTATTAGAATAATAATCTGGGTAATGGAACAGTGAGAGGGTCATAGTATAGAACTTGGCATCCATTGTTTTAATGAGAGGTTGTCTATAAAGGCCATTTGAATAATAATCTGGGTAATGGAACAGTGAGAGGGTCATAGTATAGAACTTGGCATCCATTGTTTTAATGAGAGGTTGTCTATAAAGGCCATTTGAAAGAGCTTAGCCAAGTGTAGGCCTCTTTGCAAACACCTGACAACAGGGAGAATTGCTGCACTGGGCAGTGTTTGAGAAAAAGAGAGAGGATGGTGCAGAAAAAAAAATGGAGGGGGGATGAAGAAACAGAAATGCTTTCTTCATCTCGAAATACCTTCAGCCCTTTTCAGCTAGTGGATATGTTACATACGCTATGTTTGGGGCTGAAGGAGTGAAGTGTAAGAGCTCAGACCTCAGTACGCAGCTAATAAAGTTAATGTAGTGTATGGGAGGTAGCATGGTCCAGTGGTTAGAGCCCAGGGCTAGGAGTCAGGAGACCTGGGTTCTGTTCCCAGATCTGTTACTGCCCTTGATTGTTATTACTCCCTTGTGTCTCCATTTCTCCTTCTGTGAGATAGCGATAATAATACTTACCTTCAGTTGGAAAGCACTCTGAGGTCTATGAACAGGACATGCTATATAATAGCTATGTGTGCCGGTGCAGCTGCTAACGGTGCTGGGGCTCCATCCGTTCCTGTGCACTGAGACATGAGGAGGGGGTTTGAATTAGCAGGGCTGAGCTGTGCAAAGCTACCTGGGGACTATGCCCTACAGTTCAAGGTTCAAATTTGGCAAACTCGGCCCTCCAAAGAAACATCATACTGCCTTTCTCTAGAGTGGCTTTTTTCTATCTAAGCCACCTCGACCTCCTTTTAGTGCTCTTACTCACCACTGGGATCTGTTTGCAACCTGAGCAACATGTGACCCCTGGAACTCCATAATAACCTTTTTACGGTTACTTTGCGGTGCAGAATTTCATTTTAACAATGCTGAATGCCCATCATTAGGCTCCAAAGCTGACCACTATTGATAAGAATAGGGAGAATTCACACTTATCTTGCTGCAATTGTTTCTGTCGTCTTGCACAGGTAGGCAGACACTGCTGCATTGGGATGCATTTGGAAAACTTTTGTTACCATTACAAGGGCTGGAAACATAATAATTTGAAAATGAACGCTTGAATTTTGCAGAAGATGATGAAGCCACCACCAGTGCTGGTATGGTGCCTGCTCCACAGCCCACGGAGTTCAATAGAAGGACTTCAGGCCCATGATGAATAGGCTATTACTGGCTGCTCCAAGGTGGTGAGACTGCTCAAGTATCACTGTAAAATTCAGTGTCAGCAGGTGAAATACACCACAACCCAGTCATCACTGATCCCACACAATCCAAATGAAGCTCTCATTGCATTGGATTATGGACACTCCTTGTCCACATGCGTGGTGCAAGGGGACATACTTAATAGGATGTGGTATCTTCTGAAATACTGCCACCTGAATAACCCACCATTCTTGTTTCTTTACAGCATGCTTTATTTTTGGGCTTCTTGCTTTCCTTGCTTTACCACTGTCCATGGCTTTTACAGGTAAGCTGTCTATCTAAGACGTTTAAAGAGAGGAGCTTGGTGGTATTTTATAGTTATATAGCAATGCCACCTGTGAAAAGATTAGTTTGAATCTGATTTATGACACAAGTGTACCTGACTTTGGTGATGTCACCACATATCGTTGTCGACGTCATACAGTACATACTTGTCACTACATCTGTTTGTCCACATCATAAAATCACCACAGAGCTTGCTATGGTTGTTGATATCTGCTTCGGTGATTCCTTAAGCTGGCGTGGGGTGTGCAGGTCATTATCAAAGCAGGTTGGCAGAGTTATGTGGGAAAAGCATGCTGAATAGGAGTCAGACTCGTAATGATAAACTCCATCCCTTCCACTATTATTTTTCACCCTGTAAGCTTCTGGGGCGATATCCAGGCTTCAGATGCACGACCATAGCAGCCATTTATATGGGGAGCCAGGAATTCCGGCCTTCTAATCCCAGTTCTGACGACTCCTTCTGTAGTTTTGGACAAACCACCTAACCTCTTTTCCTAAATTTCTCCATCTATGAAATGTGGCTCTTTTAATTTTCTTATCTACCTCACAGCAGTGTCAGGAAACTTAATTAGTAGCGAAATACTGCTCACCTTACCCATTTGGCAATCCTGTTGACTCCAATGGGATTATTCATATGACTCAAGCAGGATTTGGCCCAGTTATTGGAACCTGAGTTGAAGATGAAAACAACCATATAAGTGCTAAAATAATACTAATACTGATAATAAATAGCAAGAAACAGGTACAAAGGCAATTTCACCCAGAACTTGCATCCTGAATAAAAGACATGGTGCAAGTAGGGTGACCAGATGTCCTGATTTTATAGGGACAGTCCCGATTTTTGGGTCTTTTTCTTATATAGGCTCCTATTACCCCCCACCCCCTGTCCCAGTTTTTCACATTTGCTCTTTGGTCACCCTATGTGCAAGTCATTGAATTGCTTGTGAACAAAATAGAGTGCACTGTACAGTATATGTCCAGTATATGAATTCACCTCCAAACAGCCAAAAGAGTGAACTGCTCTTTCTGATCCACTGAACACTCTTCAGGTTGCAGTTGAAAAAATATTCATTTCAAACACAATTCACATGCCTCTAAGTATAAAGAAGGCTGGGTATGGCTGGACTCAGGTCTGAGCTACAAACTAAACAAACAAAAAGGTGAATGTTGCTCTTTCCTACAGTGGTTTGGTTGCACTACAGGAATAATTTCACAGTTAAAGTACTTTTATGAACACTGGGAAGTATGACAGGTTTCAGAGTGGTAGCTGTGTTAGTCTGTATCAGCAAAAAGAATGCGGAGTACTTGTGGCACCTTAGAGACTAACAAATGTATTTATTTAAAGCATAAGCTTTCATGGGCTAAAACCCACTTCATCGGATGCATGCAGTGGAAAATACAGTAGGAAGATATATTTACACAGAGAACATGAAAAAATGGGTGTTGCCATACCAACTCTAACGAGACTAATCAATTAAGGTGGGCTATTATCAGCAGGAGAAAAAAAACGTTTGTAGTGATAATCAGTATGGCCCATTTCAAACAGTTGACAAGAAGGTGTGAGTAACAGTAGGGGAAAAATTAGCCTGGGGAGGAGGTGGAGCAGAGGTGAGCTGGGGTGGGGAGCTGCCGCATGGCTCCCCGGGCCGGGGGGGTGGGGAGCTGCCGCTGGGGTGGGGGGGGGGGGGGGCTGCCGCAGGGCTGGTGGGGGGGCGCAAGGTGGAAGTTTTGCCTAGGGCGCGAAACTTCCTTGCACCGGCCCTGGGCTAGAATCTGACCTTTTGTTGTTAATATCCCCTTCTAGTAATAGATTTTAATGTATGAAACTTCGAGGTGAAAATGTGGCATTTATTCTAGGGGATTAGCCCAGAGCTGTGGGTAACTTCCCACATCAGACGCAGAGTCCTTTTTTCATGACTTGCTGAAATTAAGAGAGACTGTCAGTGTAATACAGCGTTGTCACAGGATAATGGTTTCCAACAGCTACATATCTGCGAAGGCATTTTAAGGAAAATTAAATGTCAAGGCGAAATGCAGACATTTATTATCTAAGCAAGGGACTCGAATTCTCTGATAACATTCTGTTACAATGATCTCTCACAATGACTTGATTTCGATAGATCCGATTATTGATGTGCATCCAATCATTTTGGCCCTAGTCAAAGAGAGAATTTCTAGATATTTATCTAATATTAACAGATCTGTAACTATGCAAATAATAGTGCAGATCAATATTTATGAAGAACAGCCCATAATTCCTAACTATAAAAATTTGAGATCTTTTCAACCACTTGGTTATTTATCTACTTTCAAATTTTAACAAGTAGGAATGAAATTTTGTCATTAAAAATTCCAAAAAGCAAAGCTAGAGATGGAGTGACCCTTTAGATCAGAGTCCATCTCCCTGACCATGCAGGATCATTCCTGGCAGCACATTTCCCGCGCTTTGTCCAGACTGCAGTGGAGCCAGGAAGCCCTGGGATTGCTCCCAAGGTCCGAGGCTCTTGGTTCACAGGCTGCTGAGGAGCTGGACAGACGACCTGGCAGGAAACAGTTTAGGGTCCATCCGAAGTTTGTTGAAATTGTTGGAATTTTTCTGACCAGCTCTATATGTAATAATACACGTAACAAAAGATGAACAGAGCCATAAAAACATGCACCTGGCTCAAATGAGTAACCCCATAATCTTGATATTGTGACCTTCGTTCTATTTCTTCCCTTCCCTGCCTTTTTGTTTGTTCATTATCCTCATTTGTGTTGTGTCTGATGCAAAGCCCCTTTAATTCAGTCCCACTGACCTTAATGTTGATTGGACCAGAAGCTTATTTGTAAGTACTACACTGCACTTACTGCATCTTTATTTTTTTCTGTAAAGCATATACTGGTATTTTGGCCACTTACGGTAATAAACGATATTATATTTTTGGTACTCAGGAATGAAGTTTTTGGAAGACTGCCCACTTCAACCACTAATTCCCTTATATCTGTTGGTGGGTGGTGTTGTCGGCAGTTTAAAGGTACTGTGCATTGTATGTGAAAAATGTTTTATGTGCCAAGACTTTGACATTATAAAGTATGTTTCAAGTGAGCTGTGTTCAGACAGGATACTTAAGAATTTACATTAAATTCTTATGGTTGATTGAGAGCTAGGCAACTGAATGATATCACAGGATAATAATTCCTTGCTGCACCACAAAATAGGCACATTTATCTCCAAAGCAAGAAGCATTGATCCTGTGGAAATGTTCTGCTACAATGATTTGATTTCCATTTTATCAAATGATAGATCTAGAATGAATAAATGGATGTTAGTACAGGAAAGTAACAACTTCTCACTATACAGTACTATGACGGACCTGCTGGTGCATTCAGGAGAACATAGTAATTGTGTATCTCAGCCAATCAAAGAGCATCTGAGCCATAAAAGGACAATGGCTTCTGGTTGGGTGAATTTTATTTCTTTTATCAATGAGGACAGGTGAACCAGGCAGCAATCTCAGTGGCTGGCACAGATGTAAGTGATTAATGTAACATCACATGCTGCATGTAAATGATGCTAAAACTTTGTAAGGTTGGAAATCCTGTACTAGTGGTCTGATCTCCCTAGACATAGAGTGAAGATTCTTGCCCTGAAGCCTCTCCAGGAATTAACTGAAACAGTTAAAACCGCTAGATTAAAACAGGTAGCTTTATTTAGTCAACAGGCTGTAACAACCAGAGTCAGCATCTGTTCTGAAATGTATCTGCCCCTGCTTTGGAGGCTGACAGGAGAGGAATTCAGCTATCAATGAGCCTTATTCACCTTGCCCTGAACAGTATTTAGTTATTCCCACCAATTCAAAGTGGGCATAAAATACCACCAAATCAGAACGGTTGCATTTCACATGCTCCATGCACTCCCTTTGCACTGGTGGAAATGACTACACCAGGTGCAGGGCAATAATGAATCAGGCTCTGTCTCTTCTAACAATCCCCCCAACTCCTCTAGACCCTGCTCCTTCTCTTGAGGAGACACAAACTGAACAAAAAAATAGTGAAGCTGTTTCTCTGGTCTGAGCTACTCTACAAATCTCATTGTGCCAGTGTGTGCTTGTCTGACAGGGTTATCCCTGTAGCTGGGTGACATCCCAGGTAATGATGGAGACTGTAATGCTGTAACACAATCTATAACAGGGGTGGCAAACTACGGCCTGTGGGATGGATCTGGCCCACCAGCCATTTTAAGTCAGCCCTCGAGCTCCCGCTGGGGAGTGGGGTCTGGGGCTTGCCGTGCTCCGGTGCTCCAGCCAGGGAGCAGGGTCAGGGGTAGTTCCATGCAGCTCCTGGAAGCAGTGGCATGGCTCCCCTCCGGCTCCTACGCACTTCAATGGCCCCCTCCGGCGCTCCAATGGGAGCTGCAGGGGCCGTGGCTGCGGACAAGGCAGCGTGCAGAGCCACCTGTGTAGGAGCCGGAGAAGGGACATGTTGCTGCTTCCAGGAGCCGCTTCAGGTAAGTGCCACCTGGAGCCTGCACCCCTCAGCCTCTCCCCATGCCCCAACCCCCTGCCCCAGTCCTGATCCTGCTCCTGCCCTCCAAACCCCTTGATCCCAGCCTGGAGCACCCTCCTGCACCCCAAGCCCCTCATCCCCAGCCCCACCCCAGAGCCCCCACCCCCAGCTGGAGCCCTCACCCCCCCACCACCTGCAACCACTCCCCCACCCCAGCCCGGAGCCCCCTCCCGCACCCTGAACTCCTCATTTCTGGCCCCACCCCCGAGCCCACACCCCCAACCAGAGCCCTCACCCCCTCCCGTACCCCAACCCCAATTTTATGAGCATTCATGGCCTGCCATACAATTTCTATTCCCAGATGTGGCCCTTGGGCCAAAAAGTGTTCCCATTCCTGATCTATAACCATGTAGTGCCCTCTACACTGCAAAGAAAAACCCATGGCAGACGCCCCTAAGTTGCTTGCTGGCACAGGTAGGTAGTCATGTAGACAGAGACTATGGTATATATGGTACGATATTCCCAATTAGCTATTCCATTTAGTCTCCCTCACTTTTCCAGGGAGAATCTGATTGAGGTAGGAGTCCCCTGCTGTGAGAAACTAATGTTCCAGGCAAGGGAAGCCTGTCTCCTGAAGTCAAGGCTGCCAGTCTCTTACCTGAGAACAGTAGCATTGCACGCTGCTACACTCCCCTTATGCATGTCTCTTGCCCCATTTTTGTGCCCGGATCAATGAAGAGGGAAAAGGCAGAGAACCCTCTTGCTAAGAGGTCTCTACACACCCTACACTTGCCCAGCATAGGTTCAGTATATGGTCCCACTAATGAGAAATGAATAGTCCCCATCAAGGGGCTGTGGTCAGTATCTTCAGCAAAATAAGTGAATGGGGAAAAGAAAGTACTTAAGCTTGTTAGAAATCATTTGCTGTGCATGAATTCCACCGGTTAAATGCTCAGCCATTTGATTGCTCAGCTGGACTTTCCTGCGGCAATAGCATAATCAGAGGATTAGATTAATAACAGCTAAGTTTTCCTTTAGGAAAATTAAATGGGAATGGGGAGTTTTTCATTGTAATGAACTGCGACCCTCATCAACAATGCTGACTTCCACAATTTTAATATGATTGCTTGAAACTCTCCTAATATTGTTGACCAGAGATTAATAAAGATTTTAATTAGTAATAAAATTGTGCTAGCCATTAGTGATTAGCCTGTCGTCAGTTCTCATTAAAAATGACACTATACGTGGGTCCAATGCTGCTCCTACTGAAGACAATCAGGGCTCTGCCTTTGGCTTCAATGGAAGCAGGATTGGGCCTATATTTTGTAATGTGGTGACCTACTTGATTTTAATAATTTGATTAGAATAGTTCATGTTTTAACATAGCCCCTCAATAGCACTTTGTATATCACCTTAAATCCAGTTGGTTCAATTCCACCCTCGGTTATACTCATGTGTAAGAACATAAGAATGTCCATACTGGGTCAGATCAATGGTCCATCTAACCCAGTATCCCGTCTTCCAACAGTGGCCAGTGACAGATGCTTCAGATCCAATGAACAGGGCAATATTGAGTGATCCATCCCTTGTCATCTAGTCCCAGCTTCTGGCAGTCAGAGGTTTAGAGACAGCCAGGGCATAGGGTTGCATCTCTGACCATCTTGGTGAATAGCCATAGATGGACCTTGCCAAGCTGTCCTGCAGTAGCTCAAGGGTAGACTGTTAAAAAACAGGGCACAAACCCCAAATTGGTGGTGAGTTCTATACTTGGGGCTTGTGTACACTACACAGTTAGGTCGACATAAGGCAGCTCATGTTGACCTAAGTATGTCAGTGTCTACACTACAGCCTTCCTTCCACCAATGTAGGTGCCCTACTACACCGACATAATAACCCCACCTCAATGAGAGGCATAAGGCTTACGTTGGTATAGTTAGAGCGGTGCAGTGTCTGTGTAGTAGGCTGGAGCACCCAGGGAAAAAAATTAGTGGGTGCTCAGCACCCACTGGCAGCCAGCTCCCTCCTCCCATCCCAGCGCCTCCCGTCTGCCAGTGGCCCTGCTGATAAACTCCTCCCCCTCCCACCCAGTGTCTCCCACCCACTGTGATCAGCTGTTTTGCGGCATGCAGGAGGCTCTGGGAGGAATAGGGAGGAGCAGGGAGCTCAGGGAAGGAGGTGGACAGGGCAGGGGCGGGAAGAGATGGGCGGGGACTTGGGGGTGGGGCCTGGGGTGGAGTGGGGGGGAAAGAGGCAGGACAGGGGTGGAGGTTTGGGGGAAGAGGGCAGATGGGGGCAGGGCCTGGGGCAGAGTGTGGGGTTGAGTACCCCTGGGTCCGGACGAAGCTGGCACCTATGTGCCACATTATTGTTTTAATTTTGCTGAAGGCTTTTATAGGGGCCAGTCCTGACCATTCTGAGCAGTTCTTCAGAGTTGCTGAGTGCTCTCTGCTTTTGCTGAAGTCTATAAGAGGTGAGGGCTCAGCACCTCACAGAGTTGACCCCTTAAAGCCAGTGGCTCTGTTTATTCACTTTCTTTGTCTCTACAACATACAGGTGACTCTTCTGCTTTATGACTCCACCAGGATGCGGCAACTGCTTTCCAAATCTGTCGTGATTGATGATGACGACGATGATGAATATCCATGGCGGCAGAATGCTCACAAATACTACATCCATCTTACGCTCAGCCTCTTCCTCTTTATCTGGTTCATACTTGGGAACTATTGGGTGTTTTCTATCTACCTGCCAAATTTCATTCCACCTTTCCACCAGCCCCAGGATTATTGTGATAAAACCCTGTACATTTTTGCTGTTGGAGTTCTTATCATTAGTCATACTGTGCTGTTTTTGCTTATCTTTTGTAGCTTCTGTATATATTGTTTTTCTAGGCGAAGATATGCTGCAGAAGAGGATTAAAAGCCATAGAAACTAAACCACAGCTGTTAGGTAAAGGGTGTCCAATGAAAAACAAAAGGCAATAATTTACCAGTGTGTGTATATATATATATAAAAAAAATAGCAGCCAACTATACTGAGGAAATTGTGCAAGCCAGTGCCATCTGGCTCTTTTAATATAATACATCATAGTAATGTAAAATTGCTGCTATAGATGGCAAGCTGCTCTCCCGCTAACTTTTACATCCATTTTGTTAGGGGTTTCATTTGAAGCATTGAAATCTGCAGCTGAGAACTGCAGACAGCAAACTCCTCTCAAACCTTATTCTTAGACCCTTAGGAATTCTGTTTCAGCATAATACATTTTTCTCTCAATTTGTATAGGTAGTATGTGGTCTATCACCATGGTATCTGAGCACTTCCATATCCATTAGCCTTTTGAGGATGTATCATTGTCCCTATATTACAGATGCGGGGAGGGATAGCTCAGTAGTTTGAGCATTGGCCTTCTAAACCCAGGGTTTTGAGTTCAGTCCTTGAGGGTGGCTGTCAAGGCTGTATCCCCACTTTGAACTTTAGGGTTCAAATGTAGGGGCCTGCATGAAAACTTCTAAGCTTATCTACCAGCTTAGCTTTGGTCCGCTGCCACCATCACAAGAATTCCCTCCCTGGGAAGCCTTGAGAAACCTTTCACCAATTCCCTGGTGAACACAGATCCAAACCCCCTTGGATCTTAAAACAAGGAGAAATTAACCATCCCCCCTCCTTCCTCCCACCCTCCTTTCACCAACTCCTGGTGAATGCAGATCCAAACCCCCTTGGATCTTAAAACAAGGAGAAATCAATCTGGTTCTTAAAAAAGAAGGCTTTTAATTAAAGAAAAAGGTAAAAATCATCTCTGTAAAATCAGTATGGAGAATAACTTTACAGGGTAATCAAACTTAAAGAGCTCAGAGGACCCCCCTCTGTCTTAGGTTCAAAGTACAGCAAACAAAGATAAACCCTCTGGTAAAAGGTACATTTACAAGTTGAGAAAACAAAGGAAATCTAAGACGCCTTGCCTGTCTTTTACTTACTAGTTTGAAATAGGAGAGACTTGTTTAGAAAGATGGGGAGAACCTGGATTGATGTCTGGTCCCTCTCAGTCCCAAGAGCGAACCACCCCTTAAAACAAAGAGCACACACACAAGCCTTTCCCCCCCCAAGATTTGAAAGTATCTTGCCCCCTTATTGGTCCTTCGGGTCAGGTGTCAGCCAGGTTACCCGAGCCTCTTAACCCTTTACAGGTAAAAGGATTTGGAGTCTCTGGCTAGGAGGGATTCCATAGCACTGTACACAGGAGAGCTGCCACCCTTCCCTTTATAGTTATGACAGTGGCATTTAAGGATCTGGGGGAAAAATCTGTCTGGGATTGTTCCTGCTTTAAGCAGGGGGTTGGACTAGATGACATCCTGAGATCCCTTACAACCCTGTTATTCTATGGGGAACTGAGGCACAGAGAGATTCAGTGATGTAGCCAAGGTCAGCCAGGAACTGAACCTAGATCTTTTGACTATCAGCCCAGTGCCTCAACCACAAGATCATCCTTCCCTTCTGGGAAAAAACGGGAAAGCAAAGGCTACGTGGGGCAACTTTACTTTCTCTCTCTATTTGTACAATATAATTTAATAGCACCTAGGTAGAACAAAGAGTGCTTTAAAGCCCCCCTGATGAAGTCCATAGGGAAATTGACTATTTTCATATTTTTGGTATGTGACAATTTCAGAATGAGGTGGGGCATGATATCAGTATTACAGATGAACGTGTTTACTTTGGCAGTGCATTGGTTGTGATTTCAGGGGGTCCTTTTGATTTGTTCCCCTTAATGATGTACATGTGTAAATCTTTACTTAGTGGATGGATGTGATGACAGCAGAAGTATCCGCTTTAGAAGCACCAGCATGCATGGAGGCAATTGTGCTGTGGTGTATAATGAAAATAACTTATTATTGGTCCTGGTAGATGCTGTTTTTCTGTTGATTAATGCATGTGAAGTGCTCCTTCTGCTTTTGCTCTTACACAGTTACCTTAGATGATCAAAGCAGAGTATTCCCTCTGCCTAGATTTGACACCTGTGCTCAGACATGCAGGCATTCAACAGCACCAAGATAACAGAATGTGGACATACATTTTGGATGTTCTTTTTATTAAATACCATGCAACTAATAACTTCCCCTTGTACCACATAGAAATAGTGCAAAATTAGGCGTTTGTAAATGAACCTCTGTTTGCACTTCAACCTTTGAAGTACCCCATAGCTTAATCTGATCTGTTTGGCCATTCATTTGTGCGCCCAAGGCTGAGCTTTGCTTAAAGTTTTAGCAGGGCCAGTGGAAGAATGTTTCGCACCCTAGGCGAAACTTCCACCTTGCCCCCCCCCCCGTCCCCTAGCCCCTGCCCTGAGGCGCCCCGCCCCCCACGGCAGCTCCCCCTCCCCCCCACCCTGAGGCGCCCCCCTGCGGCAGCTCCCCACCCCCCACCCTGAGGCACCAAAAAAAAAAAAATGCTGCAGGCAGCCCTCCCCGCGCTCCACTGCCCCAGCACCCTCCGCCTAAATGCCGGCGGGGACCGGGGCGGCTGAAGATCCCGCCGCCACGGTTGCTGCCGAAGAAAATGGCGCCCCCCAAATCCTAGCACCCTAGGCGACCGCCTAGGTCGCCTAAATGGTTGCACCGGCCCTGAGTTTTAGGCAACAGTTCTGCCTTCAGCCATGAACACACAACTCCTAATAAAGTCAGTGGCAGTTGCATATGTGTCTTGGGGCACAATTGGGTCCTTATTGATTATAACTCAGTCCATGGCACAAAGAAGTGCATGTTAGAAAATGATCACAAGTCATTCCACAGAGTTTGATTTTAAATAGGAAGTGGGACAAGAGGTGCAATTGTCTACTAAGTGGCCGGGTAGTGAGTTATTAGAGAGGCTGCTCTCTCCCTGATGGTGTGGTTTATTCCATCAAGTCAGAGCTAAGGTTAGGATCAACTGTAAAATTCTCCAGCCCTTAAGCAGCCACTCGAAAGAAGCTATAATTTGACTGACTATGCTCAGGAGTGCAGGGAATAGGGACACCTAACACTGCTGGCAGCACTTACTGTCTCAAAGTGTGCATGTCTGTATGTGGAGAGGTGTGGCCCTGGAATCCCTTCCCCTGTTCCATGCACCTAAGAGAGCACTAGCAGAGGAGCATGAGCCACACTTTTCCAAAAGTGTATCAAGACTTGCTTCTCACCACACTCTCCACAGTCTCTCTGGAGGCATTTTACATCACCTAGGCTTGATTCTCGCTACTGATGGAATGCTAGAATTGCCTCCACTGACTCATAGTTTTGGCCCTTGGATTCATAGATTCATAGATTCTAGGACTGGAAGGGACCTCGAGAGGTCATCGAGTCCAGTCCCTGCCCTCACGGCAGGACCAAATACTGTCTAGACCATCCCTGATAGACATTTATCTAACCTATTCTTAAATATCTCCAGAGATGGAGATTCCACAACCTCCCTAGGCAATTTATTCCAGTGTTTAACCACCCTGACAGTTAGGAACTTTTTCCTAATGTCCAACCTAGACCTCCCTTGCTGCAGTTTAAGCACATTGCTTCTTGTTCTATCCTTAGAGGCTAAGGTGAACAAGTTTTCTCCCTCTTCCTTATGACACCCTTTTAGATACCTGAAAACTGCTATCATGTCCCCTCTCAGTCTTCTCTTTTCCAAACTAAACAAACCCAATTCTTTCAGCTTTCCTTCATAGGTCATGTTCTCAAGACCTTTAATCATTCTTGTTGCTCTTCTCTGGACCTTCTCCAATTTCTCCACATCTTTCTTGAAATGCGGTGCCCAGAACTGGACACAATACTCCAGCTGAGGCCTAACCAGCGCAGAGTAGAGCGGAAGAATGACTTCTCGTGTCTTGCTCACAACACACCTGTTAATTCATCCCAGAATCGCGTTTGCTTTTTTTGCAACAGCATCACACTGTTGACTCATATTTAGCTTGTGGTCCACTATAACCCCTAGATCCCTTTCTGCCGTACTCCTTCATAGACAGTCTCTTCCCATTCTGTATGTGTGAAACTGATTTTTCCTTCCTAAGTGGAGCACTTTGCATTTGTCTTTGTTAAACTTCATCCTGTTTACCTCAGACCATTTCTCCAATTTGTCCAGATCATTTTGAATTATGACCCTGTCCTCCAAAGCAATTGCAATCCCTCCCAGTTTGGTATCATCTGCAAACTTAATAAGCGTACTTTCTATGCCAATATCTAAGTCCTTAATGAAGATATTGAACAGAGCCAGTCCCAAAACAGACCCCTGCGGAACCCCACTTGTTATGCCTTTCCAGCAGGATTGGGAACCATTAATAACAACTCTCTGAGTACGGTTATCCAGCCAGTTATGCACCCACCTTATAGTAGCCCCATCTAAATTGTATTTGCCTAGTTTATCGATAAGAATATCTTGCAAGACCGTGTCAAATGCCTTACTAAAGTCTAGGTATACCACATCCACAGCTTCTCCCTTATCCACAAGACTCGTTATCCTATCAAAAAAAGCTTTCAGATTGGTTTGACACGATTTGTTCTTTACAAATCCATGCTGGCTATTCCCTATCACCTTACCACCTTCCAAGTGTTTGCAAATGATTTCCTTAATTACTTGCTCCATTATCTTCCCTGGCACAGAAGTTAAACTAACTGGTCTGTAGTTTCCTGGCTTGTTTTTATTTCCCTTTTTATAGATGGGCACTATATTTGCCCTTTTCCAGTCTTCTGGAATCTCTCCCGTCTCCCATGATTTTCCAAAGATAATAGCTAGAGGCTCAGATACCTCCTCTATTAGCTCCTTGAGTATTCTAGGATGCATTTCATCAGGCCCTGGTGACTTGCAGGCATCTAACTTTTCTAAGTGATTTTTAACTTGTTCTTTTTTTATTTTATCTGCTAAACCTACCCCCTTTCCATTAGCATTCACTATGTTAGGCATTCCTTCAGACTTCTCAGTGAAGACCGAAACAAAGAAGTCATTAAGCATCTCTGCCATTTCCAAGTTTCCTGTTTCTGTTTCTCCCTCTTCACTGAGCAGTGGGCCTACCCTGTCTTTGGTCTTCCCCTTGCTTCTAATGTATTGATAAAAAGTCTTCTTGTTGCAGACAGATCTGTTCCGTAAAACTCAGTTCAACCTGTCTGAATAATTTCATCTTACATGTATAGCACCTTTCATTCATCAAGATCCCAAAGTGCTTTACAAATTTTACCTAAGCAGGAATCCCTTCACCCACTACTGAAGTGCAATCACCTCTGAGTCACACACAGCAGCTGATTAACAGTGCACAACAACATTACACAAAATCTTAGGACACGAAGTGAAGAAAAAAATTATATTCAATTGTCACTGCATTGGGAATTTAAAAAGGCAGAAGATAGTTACCCAAACTACATTCATAAGACAGAAGACTCCAGCGCTAACAGTTCCCACACTCACAAAAAGTTTCCTAGGATCTTTAATGGCCACAAGTTATGAAGTCTCATTCAAAAGACAGTAGGATTGGTTCTTAACTGTCTTTCACTTTGGGCCTGATTCTTTAGCAGCTGGAACCTTTTGTGGTCATTTTACACCTTTGCAGAGTGAATGTAAAATGCTCCGAAATCAGACAGGTTGTGTTTTACACTCAGCACAGGTGCTGCAGAGCAAGTGTGAACACTATCATCATTATGAGATGAGAATTCTGATTTGATAGTGGTTTGTACACATCTGATCCAGAAATAAATGAATGCACGCGATGCAAGGTTTGCACATGAACACCTCCAAAGCTGTGCTAGGGCACTGGTCCAGTACTGACTCAGATTTAAACATGCACAATCACCAACAGCCTTTCCTTCAGCATCTTGGGTTGTCCCAGGTGGTCTCCCAGTCAAGCATTAGCAAGGCCTTACCCTGCTTAGTTTATAACAGCTGTCAAGTTTGCAACCCAAAGCTGAATCACTGAACATACAAAATATACCTTTTGTTAACATTTTGAATATTTTGTAATTTAAGGGATAAAATTACAGTAGTTTGAAAATCAGCCATGTCCCTCTTTATTTGTAATTTCTTCTTGAAATGAAACAAAAAACTATTAGGCTAATTCTTTTGAACCAGCCAGCATTATGATTGCGGTAGAGGAAATCAGTTGCAATTGTGCTTCTTAAATCATCGTCTCTTCTTGAGAAATAAATGTAGCTTTTAAAGGAAAAATATCCATGATTTCCATGGGCTAGATATCCTGTACGATATTAGTATTCATAGTACTGTGTATTATGGAAATACACACACACACACACACACACACACACACACACAGTGGTGATATCCATGTGGTAAATTACATTTATCACACACTGTTGACCACCTCACCTTCACTCTGCCCACTAATCCACCTTCATTGGTACTACGCCTAACATTCCAGAGCCCTGTGCAGCAGCTTCAAACAGCAGTAAAACAATCTGCCAGATAAATGTTTCCTTATTTCCCCCCACATGTGGAATCCCACCCTTCTTGCACCCCCACTGCCCCCACGAAGAGATGAACAATGGACATAATTCAGTCCTGTAGCAAATTTGAGTTCTGGCATTATGTTACCACTTCAAGGTTTGAAACAGGAGCTTTATACCATGGAAAAGGGAAATTAGGAGATTTCCAGTGCAACACACAGCACTTGATCCCCAAACCTTAAAGGTCTTAAGATATCAGACTTAAAAATCACATTATTAGTAGATATAGAAAAACAATTTTAAGTTATTTCCAGAGCTGTCTGAAATGTATTAATTATCATTTTCCTCTCCCTCTGATGTGTGAGCAGTTGGATTCATGTTCCAAATACCTTGGCTTAATAGGCAAAGAGATACAAAATAGAACCAATACAATTTTCAAAAACATTTCTAAAATAGATTTTCCATAAAATATTTTTAGTCCTATGGGTGCTGATGCAATTACCCCAAGCATGCTGAGGTAGCCATTCTACCACAACACACCATCATTTAGGCGCTGAATAGCACATTGTAACAGGATGGGCTGCCCCTATACTGCATCTGGGGGCAAGCCTCCCATCCCAGGGCCACAGACTCACACTAGTGCGGCTCGCACTAGCATGCTAAAAATAGCTCACGCTCTGGAGCTCGTACTCGCAAGCCCTCCCCCACCCCCAGTCTTGAGCGCCCAAGCTCTGTCATAAGCCACAATGTTTACACACTATTTTTAAAAAAAACAACAAGGAGTCCTTGTGGCACCTTAGAGACTAACAAATTTATTTGTCATAAGCTTTCATGGGCTAGAACCCACTTCATCAGATGCACGGAGTGAAAAATACAGTAGGCAGGTATAAATATACAGCACATGAAAAGGTGGGAGTTGCCTTACCAAGCTGGGGGTCAGTGTTAACGAGGCCAATTCAATCAGGGTGGATGTGGCCCATTCCCAACAGTTGACAAGAAGGTGTGAGTATCAACAGAGGGAAAATTACTTTTTGTAGTGACCCAGCCACTCCCAGTCTTTATTCAGGCCTAATTTGATGGTGTCAAGTTTGCAAATTAATTCCAGTTCTGCAATTTCTTATTGAAGTCTGTTTTTTAAGTTTTTTTTGTTGAAGAATGGCCACTTTTAAGTCTGTTATTGAGTGTCCAGGGAGATTGAAATGCTCTCCTACTGGTTTTTAAATGTTACAATTCTTGATGTCTGATTTGAGTCCACTTATTCTTTTGCGTAGAGACTGTCCGGTTTGCCAATGTACATGGCAGAGGGGCATTGCTGGCACATGATGGCATATATCACATTGGTAGATTTGCAGGTGAATGTGCCCCTGAGGGTGTGGCTGATGTGGTTAGCTCCTATGACAATGTCCCTTGAATAGATATGCGGACAGAGTTGGCAACAGGGTTTGTTGCAGGGATTGGTTCCTGAGTTAGTGTTTCTGTTGTGTGGTGTGTAGTTGCTGGTGAGTATTTGCTTCAGGTTGGGGGCTGTCTGTAAGTGAGGACTGGCCTGTCTCCCAAGGTCTGTGAGAGTGAGGGATCGTCCTTCAGGATAGGTTGTAGATCCTTGATGATGCGCTGGAGAGGTTTTAGTTGGGGGCTGTAGGTGATGGCTAGTGGCGTTCTGTTACTTTCTTTGTTGGGCCTGTCCTGTAGTAGGTGACTTCTGGGTACCCTTCTGGCTCTGTCAATCTGTTTCTTCACTTCCCCAGGTGGGTACTGTAGTTTTAAGAACACTTGATAGAGATCCTGTAGGTGTTTGTCTCTGTCTGAGGGATTGGAGCAAATGCGGTTGTATCTTAGGGCTTGGCTGTAGACAATTGATTGTGTGATGTGGTCTGGATGAAAGCTGGAGGCATGTAGATAAGTATAGCAGTCAGTAGGTTTCCTGTATAGGGTGGTGTTTATGTGACCATCACTTATTTGCACTGTAGTGTCCAGGAAGTGGATCTCTTGTGTGGACTGGTCCAGGCTGAGGTTGATGGTGGGATGGAAATTGTTGAAATCATGGTGGAATTCCTCAAGGGCTTCTTTTCCATGCATCCAGATGATGAAGATGTCATCAATGTAGCGCAAGTAGAGTAGGGGCGCTAGGGGAAGAGAGCTGAGGAAGCGTTGTTCTAAGTCAGCCATAAAAATGTTGGCATACTGTGGGGCCATGCGGGTACCCATAGCAGTGCCGCTGACTTGAAGGTATAAACAGGGGTGAAAGTAACTTAAAGGACTTACCAGTATGCAGGGCCGGGGTCCTAAGCAGGGGGTGGGGCCTCAACTGGAAGAGGCAGGGACTTTAAAGGACTTGGGGCTCCAGCTGCGGTAGCGGTGGCTGGGAGCTCCGGGCCCTTTAAATCACCGCCGGAGCCCCATGATAGCGGTAGCGGCGGCAGCAGCCAGGAGCTGGGACCCCTGGGCCCTTTAAATCGCCTCCAGAGCCGTGGGGTCCTGGCCACTGCCGCTACCCCAAGGCTCCGGCAGTCGGGCTCTGGTGCCAATTTAAAGGGTCCAGGGCTCCCCTGTGGTAGCGGCAGCCAGGAGCCCCAGGTCCTTTAAATCACTGCCAGAGCTCCGGGGCTCCCGGCTGCCGCCGCAACCCTGGGGCTGCAGCAGTGGGGCTCTGGCGCCAATTTAAAGGGCCTGGGGCTCCACTGCGGTAGCAGCGGCTGGGACCTTGGGCCCTTTAAATCGCTGCCGGAGTCCCGGGGCTCCTGGCTGCCGCCGTGACCCCAAGGCTCTGGCAGCGGGGCTCTGGCAGTGATGTAAAGGGCCCGGGGCTCCGGCTGCTGCTGCCCAGAGCCCAGGACCCTTTTAAATTGCCGGCCTGGGGAAGCTGCCCCCTGCCAGTATGGTCGGCTGTCTACCGACTCTTGCCAATATGCCGTACCGAACTGGACCGGCTTACTTTCACCTCTGGGTATAAATCGTCCCCAAATCTGAAATAGTTGTGGGTGAGGACAAAGTCACAAACCTCAGCCACCAGGTTTGCCGTGACATTATCGGGGATACTGTTCCTGATGGCTTGTAGTCCATCTTTGTGTGGAATGCTGATGTAGAGGGCTTCTCCATCCATAGTGGCTAGGATGGTGTTTTCTGGAAGATCACCAATGGATTGTAGTTTCCTCAGGAAGACAGTGGTGTCTCAAAGATAGCTGGGAGTGCTGGTAGTGTAGGGCCTGAGGAGAGAGTCCACATAGCCAGACTATCCTGCTGTCAGGGTGCCAATGCCTGAGATGATGGGGCATCCGGGATTCCCAGGTTTATGGATCTTGGGTAGCAGATAGTATACCCCTGGTTGGGGCTCTAGGGGTGTGTCTGTGTAGATTTGTTCCTGTGCTTCTTCAGGGAGTTTCTTGAGCAGATGGTGCAGTTTCTTTTGGTAACCCTCAGTGGGATCAGAGGGTAATGGCCTGTAGAATGTGGTGTCAGAGAATTGCCTAGCAGCCTCTCGTTCATACTCCGACCTATTCATGATGACTACAGCACCTCCTTTCTCAGCCTTTTTGATTATAATGTCAGAGTTGTTTCTGAGGCTGTGGATGGCATTGTGTTCTGCATGGCTGAGGTTATGGGGCAAGTAATGCTGCTTTTCCACAATTTCAGCCTGTGAACGACGGCGGAAGCACTCTATGTAGAAGTCCAGTCTGTTGTTTCGACCATCAGGAGGAGTCCATGCAGAATCCTTCTTCTTGTAGTGTTAGTAGGAAAGTTTCTGTGGGTTAGTGTGCTGTTCAGTGGTGTGGTGGAAATACTGCTGGGTCACTACAAAAGTAATTTTCCCTCTGTTGATACTCACACCTTCTTGTCAATGGTTGGGAATGGGCCACATCCACCATGATTGAATTGGCCTCGTTAGCACTGACCCCCCACTTGGTAAGGCAACTCCCATATTTTCATGTGCTGTATATTTATACCTGCCTACTGTATTTTTCACTCCATGCATCTGATGAAGTGGGTTCTAGCCCATGAAAGCTTATGCCCAAATAAATTTGTTAGTCTCTAAGGTGCCACAAGGGCTCCTCGTTGTTTTGCTGATACAGACTAACACGGCTACCCCTCTGAAACCTGACACTATTTGTAGTGCACAAGCATCAATCTGGGGACCAGGCCTGGGATGCTTGCTTCCAGATGCAGTGTAGACATACTCTTGGGTCTAGGGGCCAGCCAGCATATTTCTGAGGCAGAGCATGGTTAAGAACAGGTTGGAGTCTAGTAGATTACAAGAGATCAGGGCATTGCCTGATAAGCACTGGATTCCTATAAAGGCTGAAGGAGCTAAGCTGGAGAGCTTAGCTGCAGCAAGAACAAGAAAGTTGGTGTCTGTGGCAGGTTGGCTCCCAGGCAGATGGCCTGTGGGAGGACTAGGGAAGAGTTGCTAAGGGCAGGGAGACTCTCCCAAGGAAGCCCCTGGGTCAGGGGAAAAGACCTGGTTTAACTGTTGGAATTATGCTGAACTGTTTAACTGGGGGTTTTGCTGAAGGTTGTTGGTGCCACGAATATATGAAGCCCTGAGAAAAAGGGCCTGAAACACTCTGGTGTGGCACTGGTTCTTTCCTGGACTGGGGAGCCAGGCCAGCAGCCTACAAGCATGGATTATGTCAATAATGTGCCGATATTAATACACCATTTATTCTCATGGCTTAAGACTTGTAAAGTTCCTATAAAGTGGCAGTTAAGCATCTATTTCCTTTTGTGGGGTTAGCCTCAGCCCCACACAAGATGGAGCCCTAAATGAGTCCACAAGGTGCAAGACAATAGAGAATCAAGACCTCTGTTCTCCTTCTTACTGAAGTAATGGAAGCAATGTACTGCTGCTGACCCAATCTTTTATATTAGTGCTGCCTGTTTTTGCACACTGCATTGACACCTTATGATTTGCATGGATTTCAAATTAATATTTGGTAAATTGTACTAATTCCAGAATTATAACACACCACACAAAGAGCTGCTTTATTTCTTGTTGGGGTTTCGTTTTTTCTCAAATGTTGGTGAAATAAAACTTTTTATAAACATTTTTGTCTCACTCATCGCCTTGCACTGATTAAATTAAAGTAGTTATCTGAAGCCCAGCATCGCAGCGTGTGGATTGCTCATGAACAGAAGCCGCAATGCATTTCTTTAGTCATTTTCACATGGGTGACAGCAGCCATATAAACTAAGGGCTGCATGTTGCCCTACATATGGGCCTAAGTGGTAAAGCTCAAGCCACAATATTCAACCCCACAGCTTCAGAAATAATAATGAACTATAACCGAATTCTGAGTAAGCCAGTCATTATGCCTGTTATAGGATCTGATCCAAAGCCCAGTCAAGTCAATGGAACAACTCTCATTGAGTTCATTTGACTTTGGATGAGAACCCTAGCGTGGAAAACTAACACCAGTGGCTATAAAGTCTAGCAGAATAATCATATTGCTTGGGTCATGATGTTCTCTTTCTGTCCTGATGACAAGTGTGTGTATTGGGGGGGGGGATGTGTCCCCCTCCCCGCTACATTACTGACCTGCTCACTCCTCCTTCAGCCCACCATTACTGCTCCCTGCCCCTCCATACACCACCAGATCCACATAGCACCCTTCATGGGAATCAGGGGCATTGCTACAGACAGCTGCCCCCCTTTTCTGCATGGGAGCAGTAGGATCTATACACCGAGGGTTCCCTCTGAAGGCAGATCAGTGGAAACTGATTGGCCCCTCTGTAATATATGATAATTCTTTATGGAAAAAGAAAGGTAGGGTGGGGAGGAATGCAGCTAACTAGAGGAAATATCAGTACAGAAAAATACTAATGAGGGGAATGTACTAATTACTGATATGACAATATAACATGTGTTTGACGTGATGTCTGATTTACTGAATTCAAAATCATTTTTTAATAACAGGAATTAAAATATTGAGGCTTTATAGCCTAAAAATGTATTGTTCTAAGATGAAAATCAACTACTCAGCTTATTCTTTATAAAGGCTACTTTATACTATCTAAAGGTATAAACAAAAATGTATATGCAATTAGGAGATGGGTTTATAAGAAGATCTCCACTCTTCCTGCTGTAATAGTAGGGGTTTCATCCTACTTGCAAAGAAGTAGCAAAAATCCCATTGACTTGAGTCGTAGCAGGATTGAGTCGTAGCAGGATTGAGTCGTAGCAGGCACTCTCACCGTGAGATAGCACCCGATCTTGAGAGGTGATCCAGACCCTCAACTCCCATAGAGGTCAACAGGAGATGAAAGCCCTCAAAATCTTACTGGATCCAACCCATATATCCGATGAAGAAATGTAGCAAAATCCTATTCTAAGAAAAGTGTGGCTTGATTGTCACCCACCATGAGAGAAATTTCTTGGAAGATTAGATTATCAAAACTTGACTTGCCTGTGTCTCTTTACATGTTTCCAGTATCAGCTGGAATGACTGAAAGAAAAGAAAGAGAGGAGGCTGTCATAGGAGGGGCTGACTAAATTGACAGCACCCCACCACATGAATTCCTAATGAACAAAGAGCCTTTGTTCTGGGGAAATTCTGACTATTCACTGGAAAGCAATGATGCTGACAGTTGCCACTGACAGATTTATCATTCTCTCAGATGTATAATCCCTAAACAAAGAAAATGTTTCGCTGTTCAAAACACATCATGAGTTTCAAGAGTCAAGTGGTTTGGCCTATGTGTCTCTTCCTGCACTATCATAAGCAGTTCAGACTTATTCACAAGGCTCCATGGCTTGGCCATGCCTCTTCTACTCATGTACCAGATTCTCTGCCTCCGCTCTTGCAAAGAGAAGTGGTAAACGCCTCCCCGCAAGTTGCTGACAGACTCCCACTGACTCCATTGAGCACAAGACTAGTTACCTCGGGCCAGATTTTCAAGTGCTCAGCACCCAGCAGCTCCCATTGTGACACTGAGTCCCAGCTGCAGAGCTCAGCCCATAGGCCACTTCTTTTGAAAGTCTGGTCCCAATTATGGGCGCTGAGCTTTTTTGAAAATTTGGCCCATAGAACCTGCTCCGATTCCCATTGAAATCAATGGCAAAATTCTGATTGACTTAATGGGGGCAGGAGCATTTATAAATCAATGAATGCAGGGAAACAGAGCATCACAAAAGCCATCAGATCTACTGTGGGAACTAAACGAGGAAGCAGGTTTTGTACTTAATACTGAGGCTTTTGCCACTCCAAAAACGATAGTAAAAGAGCCCGCTACTACCTTGGGGCTGCTCTTAAACATCTTTTATTAAATACAATTTCATTTCAGCTCTACTATGACTCTCTCTATATATTAAATCTCTACCCTCAAGAGATGGTATGAAACATGCTAAAATATGCTGTAGCACAGCCATCTCTATAGCTTTCCCTTTGTGATGAAAGGCCTTTAAAACGTTGCTTAAAACTTTCTGCTCAAAATTTGAAAGAGGCTATGACAGGGCAGCTCTAGATCCATTCTTCATGGTCCTGGAGGGCTCCCTGTGCATCAGACCCGGGCATGCCACTACTCAAGGGATGGCCGTGGTTTTGGGGAAGCTGTGCAAGGATTGCACACCCCCTGTATGAGGCAGAGTCTTAGCCTGTGTTTGGGGGAAGAGGAGTAGATCCTGGGCAGGGCTGGGGATTCGCCACTGTGCAGATCCTTCTATCCCACTCCCTTAATCCAATGGGCAAAGGGAGTGTTTGTCAAAGTCCTGCATGGGATACGTCAGTCATCGGTCTCTAGTAACCTCAGGGACACAGCTCAGACATCGGTTGGCAGCCCATGGAAAGGATTCCTGTTCCTCTCTCACATCCTATACGCCAGTAGTTCTCAAACTTTTGTACTGGTGACCCCTTTCAATAGCAAGCCTCTGAGTGTGAACCCCCATTATAAATTAAAAACACTTTTTTATATATTTAACACCATTATAAATGCTGGAGGCAAAGCGGGGTTTGGGGTGGAGGCTGACAGCTTGCGACCCCCCATGTAATAACCTCGCGACCCCCAGTTTGAGAACCCCTGCTGTACGCCTGCTATATGTCATTGCTACTGGTCCCTGGAAAGGTCTTCCCTCGCATTCTGCATGGTAGGATGCAGCCGCTCCTTAACAGACATCATCGTTCAGAACAATCAGGTTTCATTGCAGGGCAGTTAACAATGGACACTGTCCTTACCCGCTGGCTTCTGGCTGAGCCTCATCAAGAATTTAACTGCCTGCTTCCTGTGGTGTACATCAACCTCAAAGCTGCTTTTGATTCGGCTGACAAGGCTGCATTTTGTTTTGCTGCATCTGGTCCGTGATCTTCACAGCAGTACCGGAACAAGAGTGTGCATTGATTCATGGCTTTTGCCACGTTTCTGCACAACTCAGGTCTGTGGCAGGGATGTATTCTCATCCAGGCACTATTCTGTGGACCCATTGACTGGATATTAGGACTTGTTGCTCTACACATTGGAATCAAGTTTGGTCAAAAAGTGTTCACAGACTAAGATGATGTCGATGATGCAGCCTCGCATGTGGACAAGTCAGAGATTTTGAGCCCTGCCGTCCAACGTCTCCAAGATGCTGCCTGCACAATGGGGTTGGAATATCTCATGGCACAAGACCAAGGTCCAGAACCTCAGAGCTGGGCTGTAGGAATCCTCGGTGCAGGTGGGATTGAGTACTGTGGAGAACGCTGATGAGTTCATCTACCTAGGCTGCAAGCAGAGTTCAAATGGTCAAATGGATTGTGACAGATTGTGCGTTGCCTAAGGCTGGCTCATCGCACTGTGCACTTTATCTGAGTCCCCACATGGGCCAAACTGAGGAGATGATGGATTAAGTACCAGGTGATTAATCAATTATCAAGGTGATTCAGCTTGTCAGCTGGAAACAGTTAAAAGAGAGCCAGGAAGAGATAGTAAGGAGCAGTGGTGGATTAGACAATGGGCCAACGGCCAATTGGGGGGCCACAGAAAAATGGACGCCCCCATGCCCTGAGCCCGCTCCCCGGCAGGAGTGCAGAGAAGGCCAGGGGGACTGCAGGCAGCAGGGGTGGGGAGGGGCCCCCACTTGCTCTGGTCCAGGGCCCCACAAAAGCTTAATTTGCCTCTGGTAAGGATGGGGGAAGGCTAGAAGGAAGGGTTAGAGGAGCCCAAGATCTCAGAGAGGTGAGATTTGTCTTCCCCTGCTCCTCCTCCCCCCTTCCCCCAGTACTTTGGTAATAGGTAAAGACTTGGGGAAAAGTCTTGTGCGGTGGGGAACAAAGATTTATAAAGCACATTGTAAATAAAGCACATGGTGTTGAACTTGTCACTGGTGTGCATGAGGAGTGTTTGCAGTAAGAATCCAGGATGAAAGAACCCTGCGTTGTGACAAGTGGGATTTTGTCCAGGATCTTCCACTCTCCAGTAGGAGAGAGACTGGAGAGGGGAGCTGACGAGAAGATGTGCTGGGTAGTGGAACAGCAGAAGGAGTTGCAGAAATCCCTCGAAGAGTTTCAGCAGACCCAGTGACAAGAGAGACTGTCCTTGTTATCCTGTAGGCAGAACAACAGAGCCTCCAGCAATTATGGGCCAGGCGCAGGTGCAGCAACAGCTCATGGAGAAGCTGGTGAGTCCCCTGGTTTGGGGTGATAACCCTGTGGAGGGTTTGGGACTATGCAAAATGGGCCTGTTGGACGACTCTGATGCCTTTTTGTTACCATTTGAGAGGGTGGCATCAGAAGCGGGCTGGGAGAAGAGGGTATGGGCTCCCTTATAGGCATGGAAACTAGAGGTGCGGGGGGTGCTGCAGCACCCCCAGGTTTTATGCGGGGGGCCCGCACGCAGGCCTCCACTCCCCAGCCTGGGGCTTGGGTTCTGGCCACCGGCCCTGCTCCCCAGCCGCTGGCCCCGAGCCTGGGGCCCCACACTGGGGCCCCGCTCCCGGCCCCGTGCCTGGG
>NW_020664490.1:14981749-15032914 GCF_002925995.2 Terrapene triunguis
TAGTCTTTAAGGTGCCACCAGACTCCTTGTTGTTTTTGTAGATACAGACTAACACGGCTACCCCCTGATACTTGACACCATGCAAGGCTTTTTACAGTGAATGTGCATAAAGCACATGCACATTGCTGCTGTAGACATTCAGACCATTACCTTCCCAACCCCCCACAAAGTTGATCCTGGTCTCTTCTCATGCATTTGCAGATTTTTTTCCATCTCCTGTACCTATGGTGTTCCACCCCTGCCTCCCCGCCCTTTCCCTGACAGTTCTTCTTCACACCTGTTTGTATCATTGTTCAACTCACCCTTGTGACTGCTCTTAATGTTGCACCACCAATTGTTCAGCAGTGGCCCCTCTTCAGTGGTGCCATCAGCATCTTCCTATCTTTTGCTGAGAGCTCCATTCATGTTAGAAAGTGATGTGGCTCTTGATCAGAGTGTTTCAAATCCACTAAGAGTCCTTAATTTAGATTAGAATCAAACATCTGACTTACTATTTCTAACGATTTCGTACTGCTTGGGTTCCTGCTCTTTGGTCTCAGCTCCCCTGCTGTGAGATAAACTGGAACTTTCCTAGTCCTCAAAAACTTGTGGACTTTTAAGACACAAGCAGGTCAGCCCCATGTTGTGCCCCCTTTACAATGTTACATTCCAGTTGCTGACTAGAAGAAAAGCAGATTACTCCCAAATAAATGGCCAAAGAGCATTTATTTAAGATAGGGTACCCTATTGGTTACAGTAGGAAAAGGCGGTGAGAAAATACGTAGTTTCTGAAACAGTTACTATCTTTCCCAACTCTGAGAAGACGGTGGGTGAGTAGTAATCCAATCAAATGATATTTTCAGAGAAGCATAATTACAGGTGAGTAATGCTCTTCTGTAAAGATACCTAATGATTACATTTCTGTTTTTGGAGACTACAAATCCATAAATTCTCCTCTCATGGAAGAACAAAGCAACCATACAAGGCAGTTTCATGTTATATTTGGGGAGAAACATGGGGGCACATGGAGGGAAAACTTTTGATGAAAGTAAAGTCTCTCTATACCACCACACCCTAACTTCTGAAATATTTTCTCCTTAGCATATCAAAAGTAATGTGTTTTAAGTTTACTTAGATTAGTTAATATGCAAATTCCTTGCCAATACTATGTTTGTAAATTTGTGTTTCACATAGCATAATGGAGTTTCATTTATGCATGTTAGAGGAAACTGACTTTTCCATATTGGTTGTAATGTAATTCCTTTTTTGTTTTAGAATATCTTTTTGCACATTCTGGATATGTCTAATCCCAAGGGAATTTGGGAGTTCGCTGAAAAATTCAAGACTGAACATAAGTTAAATGTCTTGGTAAGTTCGCAAGTTTAAATTGTACCTCTTTTGGAGTCTCTCATCTGTACCTCTCCATTCAATAGTCTAACCTCTCTAATTCTGCAGGCTTAATTTCTGTATAATCCTGCTGCAAAAATAATCCACTTCTCTGATCTTGTCCAGCCCCTTTTCATATACATAACTTTGATATAGAACACAAGAGAAATCTATCAAAGCTCCTTGTTGCAGCCTTCAAGGCCCTGCACAGCTTTGCTTCTGCATGCCTCTTTGCTCTCATTTCCTCTTGCTTCCTCTTTCACTCCACGGAAACAGCCTGGCGAATTCCCTTATTATTCTACTCCCATTCTCCTGTCTGATGATTGGTTGGCCCAGAGGAGACCAAAGGCAGAGATGATGTCTAAAGCCCTAGTTTTGCACCAACGTCCATATAGATGGATCCTGGCACAGAGCCCTTTTGACTTCAGTAGACCTTTGCATGGGTGCATGGATCTATCCAAATGGATGCAGTTGCAGAATCAGGGCCTAAGTTAGTGCAACTTACCTGGAAGGTGGTGTGTGTTTGTGTGGAAGGCGAGGGCAGAGTATAGAGGTAAGTGGGTAGTGCCTCTAACTTGAAACCTTTTCATGCCCTCTTGTTAGCTCTCTCTTGCTCCTCCTTATCCTTACTTCTGAGTTTGGCCCAAAGAGAAGGAGGATGTAAGCAATAAGGGGTGGCATGGAAGAAAGCAAAAAGATTAAAGAATAAGACACACAGACGCGTCAAGATGTGTACATGTCTGCTGAGTGACTGTGATATCTTGTCATCCTTGTCCTTCCTATCCATTTCTGTTCATGTTTATATCTTGACTTTAGTAAAGCTTTTGATACTATCTCACATGACCTTCTCATAAACACACTAGGGAAATACTACCTAGATGGAGCTACTATAAGGTGGGTGCATAACTGGTTGGAAAACTGTTCCCAGAGTAATTATCAGTGGTTCACAGTCATGCTGGAAGACCATTACAAGTGGGGCTCCGCAGGGATCAGTTCTGGGTCCAGTTCTGTTCACTATCTTCATCAATGATTTAGATAATGGCCTAGAGAGTACATTTATGAAGTTTGTGGACAATACCAAGCTGAGAGGGGTCGCAAGTGCTTTGGAGGATAGGATTATAATTCAAAATGATCTGGACAAACGGGAGAAATGGTCTGAAGTTAATAGGATGAAATTCCATAAGGACAAATGCAAAGTACTCCACTTAGGAAGGAATAATCAGTTGCACACATACAAAATGGGATTGACTGCCTAAGAAGGAGTACTGCAGAAAGGGATCTGTGGGTCATAGTGGATCACAAGCTAAATGAGTCAACATTGTAACGCTGTTGCAAAAGAAGTGAACATCATTCTGGGATGTATTAGCAGGAATGTTTTAAGCAAGACATGAGAAGAATTCTTCCGCTCTAGGCCTCAACTGGAGTATTGTGTCCAGTTCTGGGCACCACATATCAGGAAAGATGTGGACAAGTTGGAGAAAGTCCAGAGAAGAGCAACAAAAATGATTAAGGGTCTAGAAAACATGACCTATGAAGGAAGATTGAAAAAAAATTAGGTTTGTTTGTTCTGGAAAAGAGAAGACTGAGAGAGGACATACGTTTTCAAGTACATAAAAGGTTGTTACAAGGAGGAGGGAGAAAAATTGTTGCTCTTAACCTCTGAGGATAGGACAAGAAGCAATGGGCTTAAATTGCAGCAAGGGCGGTTTAGGTTGGACATTAGGAAACACTTTCTAACTGTCAGGGTGGTTAAGCACTAGAATAAATTGCCTAGGGAGGTTGTGGAATCTACATTATTGGAGATTTTTAAGATCAGGTTAGACAAACACCTGTTAGGGATGGTCTAGATAATACTTAATTCTGCTTTGTTTGCAAGGGAGTGGACTAGATGACCTCTCGAGGTCCCTTCCAGTCCTGTGATTCTATAACCTTCATTACTAGTGTCTTCTGAAATACAGCCCTTGGGACAGGGGCTGTGTCTTACTGTTCAAGCACCTAGAACAATTGCTGGTGCCAACAGAGTGTGAGAATCACAAATGGAGTATTTGGGAAGGGCAGGTTGGGGGAGTAGCAGGAAATGAGCAGAGAAGTAGGTAGGGGCAGTTTTCTCTGGGGCCTTGGTGGGGAGGATGAGAAGCTTGAACTTGAGACAGAAGGTGAGATAAGCCAGTACGGGGGGAGTCACTGAGAAAACACACATTACCTGCACACCACTTGTTAGTTTTTAACCAAAACATGGTAAAATGTTAATGACTTTTCACTGGTAAGAAAAATCAAACTTCGAATATATAAATGCATAGCTGTGATGATGTGGAGTCATTTGGATCTTTAAGATGAAACTGATAAACTACCATACATGCTTTTTTATTGTAGTAGTTATGCTCTGCGAATCACACATTACTTCATAGTTTTTGGCCCTTTTGCACACACACTAGTAAGGCACCATGATGTCTGATGGCACTTATAATCTTGTTTGTTCAGTTAATTTTATCAGCCTGATTTCAATGAAATGTATTACACTTCCTTGTGAAGATGGTTTTCACACAGCAGCTTCACTGTAAGTGGCGGATTATGATAGCTGGAGTTGCAATTTGCACACCCCGGTGCATTGAAACAAGTGTGTGATTGTGTGTATGTGGTTTTTTTTTTAATACTGAGCTGTGTCTTGCAGATCAACAATGCAGGCTGCATGGTAAACAAGAGAGAACTAACAGAGGATGGACTTGAAAAGAACTTTGCTACAAATACCTTGGGTGAGTATAGCAGTCTTTAGATAAGAGTCTAGGGTACTCCCGTGCATCTTTTTTTTTTTTTTTTTTTTTTTGTTTATAGAAAGGTATAGTCTCATGTAGTTTTGCAGGATATGTTTTCTTCTTGCATTGAGAGAGTAGGAGGATTAGACTTGTATTGCAAAAAATATATAACTTGTACAGAAGGTTTATACTTCTCAGGTTTCTCCCATATGCAAGATATTCTCATATTGATCCCATTGTTTGTTCATTGCTCTGAGAATAGCATGTAGCAATTAAAGCTAGATAAACCATTTTGAAATTTTAGTGGAAAATTTTCCAATTGGCTCTGCTAATGATAGTCTGTGTAGTGCCTTTTTTTGCAGGATCTGCAAGATGCTCTAACAGCTGTCTTGGGGTTCAGATGGTTCTTACAACATTCAACTGTGGTTTTTTTTATTATAAAGATGACACATTGGTATTGTGGTAGCACCAAAAAGCTCCAGTTGACATCAGGGCCTCAATGATACAGAGCGGTACAAAAAATCCACACACACAAAAATAGGTAAAGGTTGGAGAGAAGGGATGCAACACACAGGCAGAGGGACTGGGTAATGCTTGGCAAAGGCCATGAGAGTCATGTGGTGTTTAATACATTATGGTGAACTGGTGGGGGGAACGTAGGAGGGCGGACAAAGAGTGGGGCGAGGTGGAAGAGAGGGGGCACTGAGGGTGAGGGGCAGAAGAGGTCTGAGCAAGCAGGCAATCATCAGAGGGAAATGTCCAGATTTTAAATGAAGAAAGTAGTCATCACTGATGTTCAGAGGGCTGCAAAAATTACTCCTGCAAAAGGAAGCGTTGGATAGTAAGTGCTTTAGTGGCAGCTGGCAGGGATCATATTTGTTATTCTGTTTGTACAGAACCTAGCACTACAGGATCCTGGTCCCTGATTAGGGCTCCTAGGTGCTACAATCATACAAATAATGAATAATAAGCATCCCTGGTGGTTGACTCTGCCAGGAGTTCTGTGTCCCACCCTCCAAACCCCCGTCGTTAGGGAATGGAGTTGGGTGAGTTCTGGGCCACCCAGATAGGGTCACCCGCTCGGTTCTGGATTTAAGGGGTTGGAGGTAGCGAGCCCTGGCTGGGCCTTACTCTTAGCACTGTTGCTGCTCTGTTTCTCTGGCTCCTGCTTACGTTTTTGAAAATCAACATTTGGGCAGCAATGTCTCATACTTGACTGGCATGTCAATGAGATTTTTGGTTTTGTAAGTCTGATTACATTCATTTGGTTAACATTTTTCAAAAATATTGGAGCTGATGGAGGGAATGCATTTTTCTTCAGCTACACTTTCCATACTGTTTGTGCTCAAAACTCAAAGCAGGTTTTGTTATTTCTGCTTCAGATTTGCCCTGGATCTACTCTATAATAAAGAATAAAAGCACCTCTGACCTTTCTGAAGAAATTGTCTTTCAGTGAAACTAGTTTAAACCCCTTGCACTTTTTCAAACAGTTCAGTAATTCACTAGGATGTAGTGGCTCCAGGTACAAGCACACTGAAGCAAACACAGCTGTTTGAATGTGAAGTTACTTTTAATTTTTTTAAACCGCAAACTAATTGCCATAAAACACATTAATGCATCAGCTAGTATAGATTTGTATCACACACAAGTAGGGTAAACTGCAAACTGTAAGTCAACCATACAGCATAGATTCTAGTTAACATTTACAGTGCAGAATACAACTGTACATATGTCCAAGAGGCTGTGAATTACGGTGTCTGAGGGAACTGTAACTCTGAATTGCCTGTATTTTGTGGAAATTGGAACCATGCATCCATTCTTTTAGGAATTAGTAGTGTTTAAAACCTTGCCTTACTTGCAAGGCATCTCATCTATCTTCCCTTAGTGACCTGCTTCTGCCTTATCTCATCTGCCCCTCTTAGGTCAGGTCTAATGAAGCGGTCTACTGGTAATACCTGTGTAATTGTGCAAGACTTTGGGACATGACAGGATTTAAACACTTTGCAACATTTTAGAGCCGAGTCAGTGTGCCAGATCTGATATCTAGATAACATGTACATCAGTTGTGGCATTGTCTGCCTTGGGGTCTAAAACGTTGTGAAGTCTTTAAATCCAGGTTAGAGACATTTCCCCTTCTCTTATTTTTTTAGAGTCCTGGATGTATTGCATAAAGGATACTAAAATTTTTTTTATTTCTAATTGAAAACAGGGCCTCTAAGGGCATGCATATTTATTTATATTTATATATACAGTATATATAAAAAAATAAAAATATTGGCTACGGTAGAAAGAAAAGGTTCTGCACTATATTCCTTTTCTCTCTCCGTTCCTCATCGGAAGATTTTTTTTTTTCTTCTCACCAAGTTGTTTTTAAGAAGTAAGACTTTAATTCTAATTCAGTTCATGTGCTGTACTTTGTTAGAAAATGTTAAGGCACAGCAGGTGTGTGAAGCTAAAGAATTACTATTCCTTAGTAAAGAGCTCTGAGTCACTGAAAGTGATCCTGAGGAGAATAGAGAAGTCCCCAAATTGTATTTATCTATAGTTTTTGTGCAGTGGTAGTCCAAGTAAGAACTTTCTAGTGTTTAATAAAAAAAAATAGAAAAGCAAACTGTTTTATGCTGGATACTGGGATGTTTGAAGTCTGTCTTTGCAGTGTAGTATCATGCCTGTCTATTACATAATCCAGCTTGTGATTGGCTTGCCAGACTTTTCCAGATTTGTATTGTTAATGTTAAACCTTTTCTGTTGAGGAAAATAGGGTAGTCCTGTAGCTCTTTATTTCTATAAATGTTCATGGCAGTTTCATGAACAAACACGACGTGATCCTTGCTGCAAAGACCTTTTGACTGAGGGGCCTGAATTCACATTTCATTGTGACTGTTCCTAAGTAAGGACTGATCATGTGAATACGAGTTTCTAGAATTGGCCCTACTTTTCTACATGAGTGAAAGCTGGCAGGGCAAAGGGAAATAGGGTGTGTCGGTGGACAGAGTGCACACATGCACACAATTGGGTTTTGTGTCTTGATGGCTTTTTAAAAAAAGTTTCTAAGCTAAAATCGTTGATTGTAAGCTTGTGGGCAGGGACCATGACTTCCTCTACGTTCATCTAGTACAGTGGAACTGTGGGCACTATCACAGTAGAAGTAAATACTGTGTGGTTCATTGTAGTTGTATAGCTGGTATTGCTCTTAATACCTCGCCCCTTGTTACCAGCTAGACCACAAAGAGTTAGTGCTCTGTTTACTGGAACTTAATTGAAGTAGAAGAATTGGAGAATGATCAATCTGTAGTGACTGCTGTGCAGCTATGTAGAATTAATACTGTAGTATAGAAACAGTACTTACATATGAGTGTTAAACTGAATGCAGCAATTAACAAGTCACGTTGATTTGCTGAGATTGTGTAGATGGTAGGGGGCAGTTCAAAATGGTTTCTTGTGTAGCAGCATATGTACACGGAGAACTCTTGTTGCTTTTGTCCTTTGTCTCAGATGTGGTTGAGCTTAAATCTCATCCTCGAGGTTGGTGTGGCCATTTTTGTCAAGGAGCTGCTGCAGTGATTTCTTCAGATGTGACATCTCGGCTTTCTAGTCAGCATTTGCTTTTTTGAAGCCAGCCACTGCAAGATGATTATCCCAGCTGACAGTGTTCAATCCATCTGTATAAAAGCTGTCAGTGGAGGCAGACGGATAGAGGACTCGGTACTGTTTGCTTGTGGGTGCATTAAAGATAATCTTTCACAGTTGAAACAAGGCCTGTAAAGTACTGGAACAAGAGAAGTTCTTTCTTCATTTTTACATGTCACATCTCTTCACTCCAATGTCAGAAAATAGTACATCTATTCATTTTTATTGGTACTTACTGGCAGAGGGAGCACTAAAACACACTGGGAGCTGAGAGGAGATGATCATAGAATACAGTACGTCTCCATTCCTCACTCCAACTGAACCTAAACCCTCTTGCTTCACGATCTTTTTTTTCTTTTTAATTTAATAGTTCAAGCCACATCCTCTTCCCAGTGTTCAGTCAAAATAATGGGTAGGGCATGGGGTGTATTCAGTCAAAATAATGGGTAGGGCATGGGGAAGGCTCTTCCTCTCAGGCCCTAGAATGCAGCACAGCTCTTCAACGGTAACTACTCTAGCCTCCGTCGCAGTTTGCAAATCCCTTTCTCCCCAGTATGGGTCTGGCTAGTGAATCATGGGAGTCAGTGCTGTCTAGTGGATAGGGCGCTAGACTATTTGGACTCGGGAGATCCCAGATCTGTCATTGGTCTGCTGGGTGACACTGGGCAAGTCACTTCCTCTCTTTGTGCCTCCATTTCCACATTGGTAAAATGGAAATACTTGCCTGCTTTTGTAAAGTGCTTTGAGATCTACAGATGAAGTCTTGTATTAGTGTTGTTAATAATCCAGATACCTGCAAATCCACTGGCTGTATCACCTCCCTACATATCAGGGCAGAGAGAGCCCTTACTAAGCATAGCTTTGTGGTATAAAGGAAGTGGCGACCGGTGTCTTGTCTTTCGCACACGTTCCACGTTGTCTTTTCACTCCACTTTCTTGTGCTGGGCTGTCAGATTGGGCCCTTAAAGAACAGTGTACTAAAATCTGGAATTCTGATTTCCTGCTTGAGAGAGCTGGCCTGTGGCTGTCTCCTCATAGGGGACTGTATAAACAAGAGGCCTCAAAAAGATAAACAGTTCAAGGAAAATCTTCAGTATACTTAATTTAAAAATACTTGGCTGTGGCAAAAGCAAGCCATTTATTTTTTTAACAATGAATTTACCAGATGAATGACCCATTGAAACCTGTATAAGCAAACAAGATTATTTTTGTTCCCACTTTTTTCCCCCCCAGTTGAAATAACACTGTTGCCAATATGCTGCAAAGCATGGGCAAATGGGGAAAACTCCACTGAGTGTGGTGTTGGCTACCTGCCATTGTCTGAATGTTCGAGGATTAAAAACTTCACCAACAACTTAACTCTAATTGCCAAGTAGAACATCCAAAGAAAACTATTCCAGCATGCTCCCAGGACATTTTGGTCTGCAACGATTGCATCATCAATTAATTTAATGTTATAAACAGGCAGCAGCTTTACACTTTTCCTCTTGCAGAAGCCCTAATTTACTTTATAAATCCATTTTGAAACCTAAGATTTTTGGGTCATTCTATACAAATGTAGTACAGCAGGTAGGAAAGAATATTCTCATGTACAGTGTTGCATATTCTATCCTGGTGATCTTCAAGTTTTAAGTATGTAAAAACTGGTTGTTTTAACCAGTAGCATATTATAATGTTGACTTGAAGGCATTCTTGAAATCTGTTTTCAGGACATTGGCACTTGGGCTGATGCACATTTTGATTAGATCCTCAGTCTAGCTCAGGATATATTTTTGTAGCCTTGTGTAGAAAGAATTAGTGTCCTAATACAACATAGTCGTCTAAGACACTGCTTGGGAGTAGCTTTCCCACTAATGTATTGCTGTAAGAACTAGTGCGATCTGTAGTGACTGAAAATTTCTGCAAGAATTTACAAACTGCATTTCAGCAATACTGTTGTTTCATCAGACTACCTTCAGCTTCTATTTCACAACAGGTGAACTGAAAAATAATTTGATTTAAAAATTAAAATTGAGATTTTTAAACCAACAAAATCTAGGCTATTGATATTTCTTGATTCCATAAGAAATCATAATTTTAGAACTCTAACACTGAGGGTCTCACAATGTGATCACAAAACACTGAGCATTGTGACCTAGTTTTACTGCTGTGTGTTTAACTGTGTGGAATTACCAAAATGGGAGAGATGGTAATTAGAGCATGATGTCAAATTACATAAAACGATGAGAGGATCTCTGAGTAATTGGGGCAATTATGGAACATACCACTAGGGAATGTGTGGTCATATTTTTTGTGTTTAAAATAAATGTGTATGTGTTTTTAAAAAAAGTAAAATATATTGTGTTCTTACTGACATACCAACTACTCTGGAATGGCAGTGTGTAACTCACTGAACTTTAACCTATATTATCTAGCTTCTCATGTGAGCCACTGCTAAATGGTTTCCAAACAATGAGCTGTGCTTATCGGTCTACTTATTGAAAAGGATGTAACAAGACTATATTATGCACCATTGATTATTGTGTGAGCTCAGTTTACAGAAATAAAACTAGTGGATTTTGCCCAAAGAAATATCCAGACCCCTATGTTTCTTTTGAAAAAGAAATCTGTATCAATATGTTGACAACTCCATTTTAACTCCAGAAGGCATGACCAGCTACTGCTGTGACAAACCTCATTTTGTGGGACAGTGCTGTGGCTGGCTTAATTTTCTTTAGACAGCTTCCACTTCAGCAGAGTCCAGTTTG
This sequence comes from Terrapene triunguis, assembly GCF_002925995.2. Lineage (NCBI taxonomy): Eukaryota > Metazoa > Chordata > Testudines > Emydidae > Terrapene > Terrapene triunguis. The sequence continues at coordinate 14,992,245 of NW_020664490.1, forward strand.
ATGTAGGATTTTTCTCACCCTGTCTGAAGATGACTGGCCTAGCATTTGCTAACAATCTTCACGCTATGTCACTTACTACCTAATAAGAGCCTGAAGAGATCTTAATAGACTCTGGCCTCTCTTGTGGCACTATGATTAAAAAATAAATACATCTCCCTTTTGGACAGAAGTATGTAACCTGTTTCTAATGCAATTCATTTCTCCTTACTGCCTTCCTTGAAACTATAGTTTCTTGAGTTAGATGTGGACACACATTCCAAAATACTCCCACAGAATTAAGAGCTCTAGCTCTTTTAAAAAGAATCCTCTTTTGTCACTGAATCACTGCCTTCCTTCTGAATGAATGAAAAGAGCAAGGGACATAATGTGGATAACCACCTGGTGGATCTCTTCTACTTTATATAGGACCTCCTCTAAGATAGGGCATTAGATATGCAGTATTCAGTGATAGTAATTTCACATTGCACTTTCTGTTCATCTACATTTCACTTAAAAACCTATGTTTTGTGCTTTTTCTTAATCATTTTTGGTTTGTTCAGTATTTTTACTCATTTCTCTAAATGGATATGATTCATTCCTATAGTTCTTAGTGTTTATACTTATGTATTTACCAAGTTGTTTGGTTTGTGTATATTTCCCTTGTGCCTGTATGCAGAAGTCTGTTGTGAGTTATTTGTATATTTGGGTATTTGCATTTTTTTTAAAGAAAACATAATAGACATAATATTAATTATGAAAGTGCACAATCAACTCAGTTAAGTTTCAGAAATTTCACCTTGCTTTTCCTTAATGGTGGAAATCTTGATCAATCTTTCTAAATTCTATTCCACCAAACTAAAATTCTAGCAGTTATTTCTCTGTGGAGAAAGTAATGTACAAAATATTTAAAGGGGGGGGGGGATGTTTTTCCCTCATTTCTTTTCACTACTGTTATGCGATTCATAATACTACAGCTCTATCCCGATATAACACGAATTCAGATATAACGCGGTAAAGCAGCGCTCCGGGGAGGTGGGGCTGCGTGCTCCGGCAGATCAAAGCAAGGTCGATATAACGCGGTTTCACCTATAACGCGGTAAGATTTTTTGGCTCCCAAGGACAGCGTTATATCGGGGTAGAGGTGTATTTTGCAAGGCAGCATAACTTTTATTCCCATTTATTCACTCTTCACCCCCTGCCCTCCATCACTCAGTGGAAATTCTACATCTATATTGCTGTCAATGTAGGCTGTAGTCTGTCCACAATTGTAAAATATTTGCCCTATAGCATGCGATCGTGTAACAAAACCCTATTTGATTTTAGCTGAATTTTGTAGACTAGCTTGGCCTGTTGTTTGTGCATAACTGTCAAACTGTATAAGAATTTTTTATTAAAAGTGTGTGGGTTTAAAATAGTGGAGACTTCAACTAGAAGATGCACCAAATAAACTTTATTCCTTGTTTTAATTATTTGGGGGTGAGTTACTTCTCTTAACAAAGCAGTCTGTGCCAGCTGGAGTTAATATTATCCACCATACTTCTATGTTAAAGTGCAGAGTAATTGGTATCCAGATAATTAGGCTTGGGGCATCAGTCATGGGATTACATAGCAATGGCTGAAGATCTGAGTCTTTTGAGGCCTGACCATTCCCATCAGTGTGTTTATGTATCAGCGTCTGCCTAATGACACCTGGAGCAAAAACTTTATTTTCACACCTTACCTCAAAGCAAATGCACAAGGGAACAACAACTCAATTTCTGTTTTTGCGGACTATGATCTCTACCTTTTTTGTGCTTTGTTTGCTTAATTCTCATATTAAATTCTCCTCTTAAACTGGAGGAAGATAAATTAGGGTTTGAGTTGTTTTATTATTAAAACTTGTGTGATGAGCCAGCCCTTTGTCAAAATCAGTCTCTAGCCTTCAGGATTTGTTTCTCTCACAAGGCTAAAAGAACACTTGCTGGACTGAAGGCCTTGAAAGATGAACAACATTCCTCTTCGTCTTCGCACTTCTTCAGAACTTGTAAACAAAAACGTACCATCTGTAAAATGCAAGTTAATCCTGGAGACAACTAAGTTAAGAGTTGGCAGGTGTTGCACCTCAGGATTTTGGAAATGAAGTCAGTTTATCTAAATTTGAGTCCCTATCAAAATGAAAGTTTAAACCAGGATTGTGGGTTGTATTAGAGCTCTGCTTAACTCATTGGGAACAACCAATGACAATCAAGATATCTTGCTTTGCTGTTGTTTTTCAGTCTTCCAGCCCCAGCAGTGAGACTTAAATTCTCTTTTGTTACTGACATTCTTCCTTACTGACCACAGCTTCTGCTTATCCTTTTTGCTCAAGACAGACTCTGCTGACTCATTCAGTGTGCATTCACTTAGTTTGATTTTATTTTGCGTGTTCTAATTATTCATGAGGGTCCAAATGAGTATAGGAAAAGTTAGATCTGTTATGGATGGACAAGGGTACTGAGCAGATTGCTCAAGTGGAATGTATCAGAGGGGTAGCCGTGTTAGTCTGGATCTGTAAAAAGCAACAGAGAGCCCTGTGGCACCGGAATGTAATACTTTAAAATTCTGTAACATGTTGATCAATGTGCTGTATTGCAACCTTCCATCCACAAAAGTGTTGATCATTCTGATTTGCAAAGAAACATGTTAGTCTATATAAATAGTGAAAAATGTGGCCTCACTAATTTATGTGAAAATTGTTTATTTTCATAGAACTGAAGAACCAGGGTTAGGCCTTGTCTACACGGGCACTTTACAGCGCTGAAACTTTTTTGCTCATGGGGTGTGAAACACCCCCCTGAGCGATGCAAGTTTCAGCACTGTGAAGTGCCGTGTAGACAGTGCACCAGCACTGGGAGCCATGCTCCAAGTGCTGGGAGCCACTCCCCTTGTAGGGGTGGTGTCTTTTTTTTTTTTCGCTGGTGCCGCGACTACACAGCTAGGTTAAAGCGCTGCTGTAGCACAGACTCTTCTGCCTGGTCTCCTCCAACTGGTTCCTGTCCCACTCCTGCCTCTTCCCTGCCCTTTGCTCCTTCTCCCAGTGTCCTCATCTCTACAGTCCCAGTCAGGGGTGGTTCTAGGGCCAGGCGAGCAGGGTGGTCGCCCTGGGTACCAACTTCCAGAGGCCACTGAAATGGTGTGATGCTGGGTTGTTTTCTATATTCATATTTTTGCTTCACTCTGTTTGTCTTTGCTCCACTTTGATTGGCCAGCCACTTTTTTTGGCTTACTTGCTTGGCAGGGGATGCCAAAAAGGTTACTGCTCTGGCCAGCAAAATGGCTTGGGCTGCTCTTGGTCCCAGTTGCCATGATTTTCATCCATTCCTCTTGCCCAGCTAGTCTGTCTTCCCCTTCCTTCGCCAAAACTCCCAGTCCTGGTTTCCTCTGGCCTAGGTTCCTGGTCCCAATTTAATTCTCTTGCCTTTCCTCTCTCTGCATTGGAATCAGGCAGCTTCCTCTTCACTGTCTGGGCGTCAACCATGTGGAGCGTTGAGAGCACAGGAGAGACAGGCTCACTACTCTCAGTTTAGGTCCCTGTTTCTGACATGGCCTGCAGCAGCCCAGAGCTGCAGGGAAAGACCTGCTCATAGAATCTCAGGGTTGGAAGGGACCTCAGGAGGTCATCTAGTCCAACCCGCTGCTCAAAGCAGGACCAATCCCCAGACAGACTTTTACCCCAGTTTCCTAAATGTCCCCCTCCAAGGATTGAACTCACAACCCTGGGTTTAGCAGGCCAATGCTCAAACCACTGAGCTATCCCTCCCCCCCTCATGTTGCCCACTGAGGATGGAATATTGGAGATTTTAGCTGTGGTCTGGCTAGTCTCGTCTGAGCATTTGCAAGCTGTGATTCCTAACCCTTTCTCTCTCCTTCCGCCCCCCCTTCCCCCCCCCCCATGAAAGCATGTAACATCTCCAAATTTGGGTAGATTTTCACAGAGATGGCAAAAGGCAAATCCTCAACTCACGGGCCACTCACTGCCAAATTTGAAGTTCCTGCTTTGAAGCATTAGGGCACTAGTACCTCTCAAATAAAAGCTCCAGAATTTAAACTTGGCAAAACATGTTTTTCCCTACTTTTTTTTTTTTTTTTGGAAACATCTGAACTGTCTTCAGGGGGGGAAAACAAAGAAAAAACATCCCAGCCTGAGGCAGGCACTTAAGATTGTAAATTTCAAACAGTTAAAATTTGGCAAACTTATCAGCAACTAAAAGTGGGATTTTATTATGGGAAATGTCAGGCAACCTCAACAAGCAGTGACACCCCCCGCCCCCTCATTGTAAATGAGCAGGCCGTTTTCTGCATAATACTCAATTGCAGTAATTGGAATTTGGGTATTTAAATTATTTTAGGGGAGAAAGTAGAAATGTCTGTCTGCCACAGTTGTGAGTTGTCTCTGGCATGTTTTTTCCCTAGTAAACCGTATTGTCTTTAGAATTATGACTAGATTGTAGTTAGCAGTCTAATAGTGTATATAAAATACTTTAAAAAATCTTTGTACTCTGAATATGTCTAATGATGAATACGCAATACATTTTATTAATAATTTGTCAATTCAGAGAAGCACTGAGACTCTTGAGTCTTTATACCAAATGGCCAAGAAATGGAGGGTTTTTACATATTAGTCAGTAATGTGGAGGAACTTGTTTTTGGTTAAATGTTTTTGTTTTTTCCTTTCTTTTAGGTACATACATTCTCACAACTGCTCTACTGCCTTTGTTGGAAAAAGAAGATGATCCCAGAGTTGTGAGTTTATAATGCTCCTTTTTTAAGCTGTTGTTTTTACTACACTTTTTGTGTTTTATGGCAGTCTCTTTCCTCTGATTGTGTACATGTTTGCAGCCCCGGTACTAGTTACCCCTCTGTCACGTGCCTCGCACACTCTTAGACTCTAATAAATAGTAGTCGTCCATTCAAAATCTGAATTCTATCTTGCTATTTTGTACAGGAGCTACAGTGGCCGGTGAAGTAGATAAAATACCTTATTCAGAGATTGCTTCCCTACACCATATCTCCTGCAGCACAGTAAAACACCTATAACAGGACTGTAGGATTAAAGTTGCCTTCTAGACTTTGGTGCAAAAGGGGACATTTTATTATGAAGCATTCAATATTTATACAAAATAATTGAAAAATGTTCTAATGAGCTGCCACCTATATTTTAAGGTTTGCTGTCTTGTAACCTGCCAGGATTAGAAATGCACATCAGGCCTTTTAATGTGCCTGTATCTAAATAAGAAAAATGGATTGGCTTTTCCCAGTGCTGGTCCTGGATCAGTGAATTAAAAAGTCTATCCCTCTTCTGTCCCTTTATTAGCGATTGCGATAAAAGCATGAGCAGGTCCCTAGTGGGGCAAAGAGCATTTTGAATGAGGATCTGCTCCATTTTTGACCTTTCCTTTGTCAGCTCTCCAGGTACGCTTTGTGGTACAGGTGTGATGGTCCTCTTCTACAGGCACAGTGTAAAGAGAGTAGAACAGAAAAATCTTGTATGCAGTGTAACTTCATTAGTGGGCCTTAAGACAATCTTAATGAACGTGGGGGATTGGCTTTTTACATTCACTTAATTTATTACAGATAATTGTCTCTTCAGGAGGGATGTTGGTGCAGAAATTAGATGTATCTGATTTGCAGTCTGAAAACATAACATTTGATGGTACTATGGTCTATGCCCAAAACAAGGTAGGTATGTGGATTTGAAAGTAAACCCTATAACTTGGATCAGACTGACAGTGTGATACAGCTTCCTTTAAAATAGGCTGCAAATCAGATGGCTATTGACATGGGATTGCTCTTTTCACTGCATCTAAACTAGATATAGTGCAGCATGCAACATTCCTTATCAGTACAGTTCATTTCCTGCTGAAACTGAAATTAATGTTGCATATTACAGTAAAGATTACAGAGAAGCTTGAGGAGTGGGTGATTCTTGCACTTTGTGAGAGCAATATGAGTGTTTAGTTTCACCCAACCCCAAACATTTTACAGAAGGGGTTGAGCAGAAAATTAGCCTGGATTAGTGTCTTTTTCTCATTCCATTTCTACCCCTATATTTAGCCTGCAGAAAATGGAGTTGGTGAATGAAAGCTTCCTGAACTTACATTAGCAAAAAGCTTTAATAACAAACAAACAGGGGTTAATACCTATTGCTGCGTACGTAGGTTGCCTTTACCACTCTGCAGTGGTTTCTGACATTATCTTGAAGAGCTCTATGTAGCTCAAAAGCTTCTCTCTTTCACCAACAAAATTTGGTCTGATAAAAGGTATGACCTCGCCCATCTTGTCTCTCTAACATTATCTAATGGATTGCTGCTTTTCCCAGTATATGAGTGGTACAGGTATTTTCTATATTGTCTGCAACCTGGTAATTACAGTGCACTATGGGTGTATTGGAAGCATTTGGGATTGGCTACTGGGAGACAGGATAACAGATTAAATGGATCATTGTTCTTTTCCAGTATGGCATCTTTTTGTTGTATCCTAGAGACAGCAAGTAGTCTTGACAGAACAATGGGCTAAAGTGCACAAAAACATCCATTTCTCTGCCATGCATCCTGGCTGGGCAGATACACCAGGTACAGTCTGCTAAAGGCACTTACGCCTTCCAGTCTTAGTCTAAAATTGAATCATAATATGAAATTACTGTAAATTTGTATAACAGGTCCACCGATCTCTTCAGTTTAAATTCCTGGAAAGTGGCTGTTTTAGAACCCTCTGCTGTCCTGTTTTACAGGGAGTCTGAGATCAGATGGAGCTGGGGATGCAGGTCTGCGCTCTAGTCTGACCTGCTCCTGCAATTCCCCCCACCTGACACTCTTGCTTCAGTATCTGGGCCCCCCAGTGATGTCACTCTCCCTTTCTGCTTTGAGCTTGGAAACCAGCAGTTCCAACTGTGCACTTCAGTATCTTGTATTACTCACCCACACCACCCCTGTAGTTCAACTTCCCAGTGGACTTCAGCTTATTCTGCCTTGTTCAGGAGATGGATACATGGTGAAGGATTTCCACCCTAGATCAAAGGACACTGTCTAGTCACCTTCCTTTACTTTTACACTCTGTAGAATGCAATTTCTTAATAGGCTTCAAAATATCCCTTTACAAATCTAGGGGCTGGCCTGCCACATAGGGAGCTCTCCCAACACCCACTGATCATGTGACTCTCCACACCCTCCTGCAGTTCCCTGCCGATTGAAAATATAGGCTTCATCTTTCCTTGCCCAACGTTTTACTTCACACTTAAGCAGTTTAAATGCAGTGTTTGTAGCTTAGGGAATACTATTTTCCATGTCTGCTTTTTTGCCATGTGCTTATAAAATAACTCAAAAGACTACACTGGTTAAAGTCTATCTCATTATTTCTAGCAGTCATAGTCATAAAATCAATGAAAATAAGAACTAAATCCCCAGATATTTCCACCATTTGTTTTCTCATGTTCTGCATCCAGTCAACTTTGAACAGGATCAAACAACAGAACTGGGGGGCACCTCTTTTTGATTCTTATTCTCTCAGCCTTTTGACTGTCTCCGTACCCTTTAGTCCAAACAATGAGAAATGTCTGGTTCATCTTTTGGCAACCTAACATCCCACCACGATAGTAACTCTGCCGTCCATGGGACAATAGTGTCTCCTTTCCCTGATTTTAAAAGATCACTGCTTTTCACACTATTACCATTTTAACGTTTAAAAAACTCTTTAGCAAAAAGCCTTGATTGACTCAACACCCTTTCGTTATTCTTCACTGTAGCGGTGAGATCAGCGATGCCAGAATTCTATGAAAAGATGAAGAACAAACTGCGCACAGAGGCTCAGGGAGCCGATACAGTAGTGTGGCTGGCAGTCTCACCTGCAGCAGCTAAGCAAACAAGCGGCCTGTTCTTCCAAGGTAAGGTGGCAGTTTCATAGACTGAACCTGAAGGAGGAGTGCTATTACTGCACTGATTGTACAATGACTTTACCAAAGGGCCAGAGCGGTTATATGTTGAGGGTTAAAATAGTTCCTGCAATTGTTTATAATGTGTGACTCCAAAGGCCAAGCACAGCGTTGCATAACTAACAGAACTAGTCAAACTGACAGTATTTTGCTGGTCCTGCCCTTTCGACCAGCTGGCATTAATTGGATAAAACATCTGGGTTGAAGTTGGCTCTGCATATGACTAGGCAGAGACGTGGCAAAGTGAGCCCGCAGCGATGTCCGATGGACTCTTGCCTTCTGTACAGAGTACAGAGGAGTTGCATTCATTTTGAGAGCACTTGTCTCCCCTCTTTCTCCTGTTCCCATTAACAGTGCCCAAGTGCCAGTGCATACTCGTTCTTTCTGCAGCTCTGTGGTGGGGACTTGCAGTCAGGATTGTTAGTGTGAACAATGCAGACTCTGAGATGAAATCTAAGTGCAGCTGGGTTGGTGAACGGGGGGTCAGGGAGAGAGGAGGGTGGGAAAGGGCTTTGAACGTTCCCATTCTGCCACTCTCACAGTAAGTGCTCAAGTGGGAGTGATTTTGTGACACCTCTGCTCTCAGGGCAGTGGAGATCTATGATGTGGGAGACAGGCCAGAGGTGGGGGCCCCTTTTCATAGAAAGCCCCCTTCCCCCCCACCCCTTCTTGGGTGTGACGAAGGCCTGCTTTCAACCTGTTCGCTCAGTCTGGGGCATCTGGGAAGTTTGGATCCCTCCTCTCCACAGGTACCAGACCCACCCTTAGTCCAGCTTTTAATTAAAAAGTAGAAGAGATTTTTACTGTCCCCCACCCCCCAAGAGCAGTAAACTACAGGCTTGAATCAGCTGCCCATAAACCTGACTGGAATTTCTTTTCAGATGGAATCATTTGTCTGTGGTGCATGCACAAAATGGAACACACACGTGTTCTGCCTCATTGTAGAGCAGGGGTAGTGCCTCTTCTTCATCCTTAATCTCTCTTCCTCCCTCTTATTTCTACTGTCTGCTCCAACCACGCTTCCTGCTACCTCGTCGTCATCACCTCGGCCTGGCCCAGCTTGCCCTACAGCCTCAGCAAACAGGCAGGGGGACTGTAATCCTCAAGGTTGACCAGAGCTGTGTTTTCCTGTGAGCTTTGCACTTGGCAAGGCCGCAGCTTTGGAGAGGGGCGTGAAGATTCTTGGGTTGGCCCCCAGTAACACTGTGTTCCCCATTTTGTCCGTTGGGGAACCCTGGGACTCAGTGGCTCAGTTCTTTTTGACAACTCTGGGAAAATCACTTGTTTTTAAAATGCTTTCTGTGCCATCATCCCTTGGGGTCAGGCACAGCCCCCCTGCTTCCCCTCTTGACTCTGAATAGTGCATTGTCATCCCTTGCTGTCTTAGTTCCCTGAGAGCTATTTGCCAACTCACAATAAAATACCCCCAAACTGGATGAATATGCAGCTGTTCTGCTTCCATTCCCCTCCTGCTTCTCTTTCACCTTCCTTATTCTGTTCAGTTTCGATACTTAGTGCAAACCCCAGTCAGCTTTTTTGCTGAGGAAGGGAAGGGGGCTGGGAGTAGGCTGTCCTATGCTCAAATAATTCCTTCCCCTCTGCTGAGACTTCACAGGACAGTGCACAGGCAGGCAGGAAGCTGTTTCCTCCATAGCTTTGGCCTAGTAGAGTACAGCAGTTCCCAGGTATCCATGTAGGCTAATTCTCGCAAACATTTTTCTTTCCCCCCCCCCCCCCCCAGTAGTATTGATTGCTGCACCATAAGGAAGAGTGAGTGCGCCTCTTATTGTTTGGCTTCCTGTGCACAGCCTAGGGTGAACAGATGTAATGCTGTATGTACACTGAGTTGTTATGCTAACTTCACAAGAAACTGACAATTCACCTTTCTGGAAATTCTCCTCTGAGGATATGAGGCAGGCCCCTGTGCTTCCATGGAAATCTTCCACTAGAGCTCAGAACACTGTTTGAAACTGAACTCTTGTGCAAGGATGGATGACAATCCTGTAGCTCTCCACAGCTTCCTGCTTACTGCATGGCTGCTATAGCTATGGTGAAGATAAACTAGCTTTCTGCAGCTCAACTGGCCATTTCACTAAACATATTCTAGCAATACTGCTGAAGGAGAAATACTCCTCCAATGCACAGTAGTGATCTGAAGTTGCTTTTTAAAAAGATAAAGTCATTACTAAGTTCTGTGACCACAGTCATTGTGTTAAGGCAAAGACAGAGCTTCTCTGTGGGTGGTATGTAATTAGTTAATCAGGAATGGAAATTTAGTACTATCCCTTGTGTTATGGTGCTCTATTGGTGGAGCTGTGTGGTAGACTGAACCAGGAGGCTCAGGTTCATGTAACCAGACAAGGAATGTCTTATTGTGCAAGTTTGGCTAAGCATTTTGACTGAGAACCAGTTTATTCTCTTGATAAAAGGCTGAGTGCTTAACAAGCTAATTCCATAGTGCTAATGCTAAGCTCTGTATTTTAAGGATAAAATTAGCCCAATTCCACCCCATGGAATAGCTGCACCAGTGCAAACCCACATCCTGAAAACAAGGAAAGCTACAGTTTGTTTTGCTGCTTGAAACTGGGTAAACTCCAGCAAAGCAAATCACTGCACTGGTACAGCTACGCTAATGACTAAAATGAGGGCTAATTCCTATGTGGACAGGGCCTTCCTTTTTCTAATGTCTGGCTACAAAAAGAGTCTACATCTTCTCTATAAAATCAGTCTCACAAGGACAGGCCTTTTGGGTACCTAATTCAAAATGAAAATAGTGTAAGTGCATTCTGTTTTGGTAAATGAAGTAATATTTTTTTTAAAGTACAGTATTTAAATGTTGCAGAAATCCACAAGGCCAGATTAACCTTTTGGCCTCAAGATCATTTTGTGCATAGGTAAAATGCATTGGTGGTTCTGGTCTGAGACCCACTTTGTGCTGGGAGAGGTGAAAGATTTACTACTTTTTTTTTTTCTCTCTCTCCCCCCCCAGACCGGCAACCTGTTTCTACCCACTTGCTCCTGGCCAGAACATATTCTTCACCAGAGGAGGAAGAGAAGCTAATAGAAACTTTGGAAGAGCTTTCCCAGAAATTTAAACCCACTTGATGATGTCTGTAGGCATTTATCACCACCCAATTGAACAGAAATAAAGCTTTGAATTAGAATACTAGCAGAACTGTATTACACTTGTTACAAATATGAGGGGAAGAGAACAAGTTTGCTACAACTAATATACTTAAGCAGAATCACAGTTCACCTTTTATAACAAGTTGTAATGTATACTGTTACTGCAGGCTTTTATAAGATAGCATAAGCTATTGAGCAGTTGAATATGAATTCAGATTTTGCTCCCCTGAAGTCCTACCTCTGTCATGTCATACATGGGAGTACATGCACCTTGCTTCAAGTATATAAAGGAAACAGCAGAGAGAGGTATTTCAGCATTGGGTTGCTCATCTGTGCCTTTAACAAACAGGTTCTAGCCTAGTACCATTACTAATTAGTGACTGCCCCATAAACCTGTGTGGCTACAATCAGTTAGTTAGTGCTTGGTTAGACTTTACCTCTACTATTTAGGTTTTGCTAGTGTCAGTATTCTCCCCTTGTACTCACAACTCAACCACTGCTTTATACCAGTAGAGGACTGTGCTGTAGGTGGAAAATAAAGTGCTTTTTCCAAGACCAGAAGTTTTAGACTGCTGTTTGGAAAGGCTATTATAGTCCTTTTCAGTCTGATTTTCTAACTGATCTTTTATTTATAGCAAACTACTTTTCTTTGGAGGCTAAACCAGTACCTTTCCTTCTATCTATATATGCTGTATTTTAGAGCTAAGAACCTTCTCTCCTGTATGGGGGCAGGGGGTAGTCTGCTTATGGGGCTGTAGACAACCCTCAGTTTGGAGTGTCTTTCCTTTCATAAGGCCTGTTCCTACAAAGGTCTATGTCAGTTTAACTGAACCAGCAAGTGTTACACAATTCATGTAAACAGTCAGGTTTAAGGCCTTGAGATTTTCTGTAAACTAATTACTGAAAACAGGAGGAAGTAGACCACTATTTTCTGTGTGGGCAGCTCTGCCCCTGTTGCCAAATTCCTGCTGCTTGACTCAATGAACAGGGAGGAAATACTATTCCATTCCAGCCTCAAGGGGTTGGAGCTTTGATTTAAGGAAGCACAGAGCCACATACCAAAGTGAAAACCTAATCTGGATGCGAGCTTGCCTTCAGCAATGGTAATGACAATGCTTGAAAATAGCTGTACCTTTACAGGCAAGAGAATGAAAGGAGAAACTAGTACATGCTTGTTACATGGGTGGCACCTAAAGGCTTTACTACAGCTTTAACACAAGGGTGCACACATCATAGCTTCTATAGGCTGCGCTTACTGCATGTAACAGGACTAGTTGCATTCCACCCTCCATTTCAGGGACTCACTGAAATCCCCCTTGCAAGGGTTCTGTATGTCTCCCATACCAGCATCTCAGTACATCCTCTAGTGATCATGTTACATTCAGACAGAAGTGCTGGCTAGTTGAGTGCAAGGCCATGCAAACTCAGCTAATTATGGGAGGTAACTAAAAGGTTACAAGGGGTTAAATTCATTTTAGCTGTGTACATTCAGAATTGATAGAATATGCTGAATAAGACAATCCAAGTGCAACCAGGGGGAACTAATGAACTTTGTCTAATTCTAAAGTACTGGCCTGCTTAAGGCAACATGGACACAGCCACACTGCAAAAGCAGTAAATTTTTGAACAGCAGTAGTTTGATTGGTGTTGCCTATAGGCAGTCTTTGGCAGTAAACTTTTTATAACAAGCCTTTGAAAATTACAAAAGAAATATTCTAACATACCTTATTGAGACTGTTAAACTAGAACCTGTCTATAAAAACTAATTAGTTCTCAGCTAGCAGCAAGAATACTACCTTTAAGGCTTGTCAACACGGCATAGCAAAGTCCTCGGGGGGAGGGGGTCCACGGGTTAGAGGAGGTAGTTATAGAGCACTGTAACTGCTCAATGTAGACACTGCTGGCATGTTCTAAAAGGTACTTAGTTTGCATTAGAGTCATCTGTCAATAAGACCCCCTCTAGAACACTTTGCTGCCATGCAGACAAGCTCATAGTTTACTAGAGATATCAAAGTGAGTGAACTGTCTTTCTGGGCTATAAAGATTGATCGCTTGAGGCCATACTACTGCCCAAAGGAGAAATAATTATGTCTAGATTTTAAATGTTATAAGGAGGCTTTCACAAAAGAGATGTCCCAGCTTGGTGAAGTGCACATAGTTTAAAAAAGGAGTATGCTGTAAGGTCCTTTACATTTGTGTTCAAAAGCATCCAATTTAGGACTGAACACTGACAGATTTAAAGAAACTTGTGTTTCCAGTCTGCTCCCTATATATGTAGAAATACAGTCAAACAAAAACATAATAGTATAACAAGCTTCTAGCAAGATACAGAGTAGTAGATGTTAGAATATAGATATTCAGGCCTGCCGGTAAAGGTCTATATACTTTAAGAACTTAGGTGTATTTTTAATCACTTAGCTAGTTATAGAGGTATGAAACTAATCAAAAATCACAAGTCCACCTGTGTACGGGCCTTCTCCCCCTAGGATAGCCTGAGGCCTTGTTCTTAGGCTAAGGCCTTTGGCTAAGCAGCAGGGGCAGCCATAAGCTGGGAAGTGTACGGTCACATCCTCACATCCCAAACCAGTCACACTGAAATAAGGTGCTATTGGGCTGTTAGGAAGACAATCCTGTCCTGATAGTGCCCATCACCACCAGATAAAGAAACCGATCTTAAGATGGTTAAAGAAAACTTAAGTTTGATTGATTTCTTGCCAGACAGGATGCTCTTATCAATGGTTGTGAAACCCTCATTTCTGTATTTTTATCTTTATGGCCCCAACTTTTCTATTGTTAATCTGTCTGCTGTATAATTAATTTTGCTAGATGTTAGTTAATTAGGGTAGTGGGATAGAATTGGTTAGAGAATTATGTTACAATATGTTAGGATTGGTTAGTTAAATTTCAGTAAAATGACTGGTTAAGGTACAGCTGAGAATATTACTATATAAGCTGGGGTCAAACAGGAAGCGGAAGAGAAATTGGAATCATGCTTGCTAATGGGGGGAAGGAACTGGAATAGGGACACAGGGTAAACGCTCTGTGGCATCAAAGCTGGGAAGGGGGATGGGTAAATGCTCTGTGGAGTCAGAGCTGGGAACGGAACACGGGGGGGGGGGGAAGAGAACAGGCTCTAGCGGCGTATTAAAGATAAGCCCGACTGGTATGAAGGGCTTCGGAATAGGCTTGCTTGGAAACTAACCCCAATAAACATCGCATTGTCTGCGCTTCGGACTTCTGGTCTTTTACTGCTTGCTGTCTGTGTGACAAGAACCAGGGAAGTGGGAGGGTTGAGGGAAAGCCCTCTAACAGTATATAACTTTAAGGTTATTGTAGTGTTGAAGAGGAGACTGGTAAAGAATCTAAAAAGCAGTAAGTAGTATGAGAGCGAGAGAGAGAGAGAGTGTTTTGGGAATTGGATTCTTTCTCACATACAAATTACAGTGAAAAAGTACAACAGCAAGATTTACACAGACATTTATTTCCCAAAGGTTTAGGTTTTACATTAACAATTTATTAGACTGTTTGAACAGTTAAAGTTACTGAAAAGATGGCAAATTGTGGACGGAAAATTCTAGACAAAGGGAAACAATCACATTCAGCAGCATTTTAATAGTACATTAATTGCAGAATTTAAATAAGTTTCTCATTACTGAATAATCTTATTAGTAAGCCAAATTCCTGTGCAACTGGAATTTCCTACTACCAGTGTAAAAATATACCAAACCCTCACCTTTCTGTAATATTCTGACAAATGTTCTCAGGGAACTAAATATATTTTAGTCAATTTGCAGTGACTGAACACTACCCTTCACACCTGCCAGCTTTGTTGTGGTTGAAGAGAAAGTTTCAAAATAGATTCCAAAATCCATAGTTAACCACTAACGACAGAGGGCATTCTTCTATTAAACAGTGGAGAGAAAGTTACCCGTACCAGATAATTTAATAAATTGAAGCATATTGTTTGGACAAGCGTTTTAACAGAAAGCATACGCAGTAGCTACATTTCCTAATCTAGCAGGCTGCAGCGCTTAACAACTTAATGTTTGTGTACTTTTCAGAGTGTTTTAGCTAAATTCAGTTTGCACCCCTGTAGAAGTCAGTATAATGTAAGCTACCTAAAACAGCGCATAAAACTAAAAAAGTGCACTTACATCTTTTGGTCCATATTCCATACTTAAATATCCCTTTATTTTCTTTCCATTCATAGGCTATAGGTGGAAAGGATCAAAATCATGTAAGCGTAGAACTTAGTCACAGTGTAGGAAAATGCCAGCTGTCATATTTTGTAGTTGAAGTGCATTTGTGATCAACAATTAAATCTAGGGCTAGGGCAGCAATTCAAAACCAAATATGTAGTAGTTCATAACACTGGCATTATATTTCATTTAGTTCAACATTTAAAACACAGTTCTTCTCCCCTTTAAAAACATTCCTTTTTCCTCACCACAAGTTTGATGGAGGTATGTAATCATGATGCAAGTGAGATGCTTTATTTTAAAATATAATGCACATTAGGTTATACCTGTCATGTAAGCAAATACATTCATTGTCATCTTAAATTCTAGTGGCAAGAGACACTAGTGACAGAATATCCAATGTAGACAGAGGACCAGCACTGGTTAAGCAATGCACTTTCAATACTTTAAAACAAAAAAAACTAAACAGCCAGACGCAGGAAGGCAACAAACAGTTAGTGAACTGGTGAAGTTATTTTTCCAGGATATGTAACTTTCAGCCTGAGTCTGTAATGCCAACACAGCTGTTCTCCCTCACCTCACCTCCTTTCCTACAATCAGGCTAGAGCTTTGATGCTAGCTTCCAAGAAACACTGCAAACTTACCTTTAATTGTCTTATTAAAAAAAAAATCCCATCAAGTCCTTATATTTTTCCTTACTCTTAAGAGCTCCCGGTCAATAGTTAAGGGGCTGTGTGCTCCTGTTTATGTAAATAGTTTTGCACAGGCCAGAGAGCAACACCATTAACCATGCTTAGACTTACTCCCCTGCACCTTCTCAAGACACACGTTCCTGTTTAGATGATAACCACCCCTTGCAGACTCTGAAGATGGGCGCGCACCATCAATGCTACAGCAGAACTGATTATACAGTGTTTTGAGCTCTACCAGGGAAGCAAACTTGAACACTTTAATCTTTGATAGGAATGCTAATGTAATAAGTCAGGTGATTTTTCAAGTTCACAGCGTCCCTGTCCTGAATTCTGCGTCTGCCACAAACTTGTTCCATGTAAAAATGTTAGTCTTACTAAAAAACCTGTAAACAACAATTGTAAACAAAGTAGGCTGCCTTCTAGTACCAGGGCTCTGCTGATAACAATGGTACCATATCACATTTGGTGCTGTTATTCTCAAAAGCAGGTGCAGGGCACATCCAGTAACTTTGTAGTGACCACACATTTTTGTAGAATGTACCACTGAACTAGAAATGATTTTACAGTGCAGATCCTTCATTACAATTTCTTGAAGGAAACTCAAAGTACCATCTACAGTTATTTGCCTGCTTCTGAAATGCCAGTTTTCTATACTATGTATAAAATGAGAATTTCTCAGCTTACTATTGTACCATGGGACAAGTAAGGTTGCAGGGGAATATGTCCCTACGTGACTCAGATTAAGGGTAGTATTTTGAAAAGTGCTCAGCAATGACTTCAGTGGGAGAAGAGTTAGGCAAACACCAAATACGTTTGAAAATCCCACCTTGAGATAGTGTGTGTAGATTTCTCTTCTAGGCCAATTAATACAATTTTCAACTCAATCTGATTACATTTTAGGAAAAATGTCACTTGTTAAAAATACAATAGCATCTGTGGCAGTACAACGTGTTAGTCAATGTTTAATTTAGTAAGTGGAAAGTGAATGTTGTTTAATAACCCAAGCAATAGTGGATACAAAGGGATACTTGTAGAAAAATCACTGCTCATCGACTTCATTAAGGACTGGCAGCCCCTCACCATTCATAAACCATGGTAAAAGAAACACATATAGTCTTCAGTTGCCCTTCCGACCCCCCATACTCGGTATGTTCTCCCTTTCTTCTGCGAAGCTCTCTGATAGAACTCTCTCTAACGCATAGCGCCATCATATTTTCCCAAATAAATAAGATCTCACTTTAATTCATCCAAAACTAGAGCTTGTCAAAGTCTTCCCAGTGCCAATTTTGCAAGATTTTGAATTTGGATGAAAATGGGGGAAGAGGCTTCTAAATCTGGGCATATTTCCCCTGTTTTTCAACCAGTTTGTTCCAACACTACTTTATAATCCTACTTTTGTGGATGAGGTTGCTTTTGATGGATTTTCACTTACCTTGCACTTGGACAGACACCAGTGACTGGTTAGGGGAAAGAATTCTGGGATGTGAATAAAGGGGTTTAAAATCTTTGTATGCAGGCAGACAAGTGGAGAGGGAAGGTACCTGAAAGGAAGGAAAACCAAGAAAAAGCTAAGTAAAATTTAACAAAAATGGCACCTCCAGTATAAAGTGTCCAAACCCAAGAAATATTTCTAGAGGAGGGCAGTATCAATATTTTATACCCCCCCTATGCAGGTTCACAGACCTAATTCCTAAAGGGAGGGTGTCAGATATTTACAGGTAAAAAATGGCACGTTCGCTCCCTGAACAAAGCTATCTTCTAAGCTGATGGGATATATAAGGCAGGCTTTAAAAAAAGATGCGAGGACAGACGAACCAAAGACTGCAGTAGTGGCAAGTCAGGTATTTGGATTTCTACAGTACCCAATGTCAAAGAAATTGGAAGACAAACAGCAGCTGATCAGGAGACATTATAGCTCAATCCAGAAGGTGGCACTGTTTCTAACAGGATAAGCCCCAGCCAGTCGAAGTTTCCACAACTGCTAGTTTTTGCAGAGCTAGGTGAAGAAGGGAACTTTAGACAATTAAGGCTCTTCACAGTTTTTCTTCTTTTGGGCTGGGAGGGTGAAGTCTGATTGGCAAAACTAAACTTTTATCAGCCCCCCACACTACTGGTGGATTTTAAGGATTACCTAAAAACACAGGCCCCTCTCACTCCAAAGGAAACAGCCTCGAAGGACTCCTAGGGCATGTGTACACTACAAAGTTAAGTCAAGTCGACATCCAGCCGCCACAGTAATTAAGTCAGTGGTGCATGTCCACACCATGCTCATTGTGTCGGTGGAGTGCATCCTCACTAGCAGCGCTTGCATCGATGCACAGAGCAGTGCACCGTGGGTAGCTATCCCACAGTGCAACTAGCCACAGAGGGTTTTAGGAAGGGCTTGCAATGCCTTATGGGACCAAAACATTGTCGCAGGGGGGAATGGGAACATGGCTTTGGCCTTCCATGATGCAGTTTTCTTCCTCCCTCTCCTGATATAAAGGGCAAACAGCCCATACTTTCTCAAGCCTTTTTTCGAAAACTTGGCTTAGCCATGGACCCCACTCAGCTGTGCAATCTTGTTGTGAGCATTACAAACACCTCACCTTACCCTGCAGTATTTCCAGAGCCGAGACAGGAGCTGCCACATGGAATACAGCGATGTCATTCAAGCAGCCCTGCTGCAAGCCATAGAACAATTCCCGGTTGCTGCTGGCAATCGTGCAGCACTTGAACATGGTGGAGCGCTGTTTCTGCTCCTGGGAAACAAGCACTGACTGGTGGGATCACATCGTTGCACAGCTATGGGATGACGAGCAGTGGCTGCACAACTTTCGAATGCGAAAGGTCACGTTCCAGGAACTTTGTGCAGAGCTTTCCCCAGCCCTGAAGCGCAGCAGCACTAAAATGAGACCTGTACTGACAGTGGAGAAGCGAGTGGCGATAGCTCTGTGGAAACTTGCAATGCCAGACTGCTACCGGTCAGTGGGGAATCAATTTGGAGTGGGTAAATCCACTGTGGGAGCTGTTGTGATCCAAGTGTGCAGGGCCATTAATTGAATTCTACTAAGAAGGGCAGTAACTCTGGGCAACGTGCAGGACATAGTGGATGGTTTTGTCACAATGGAGTTCCCGAGCTGCAGTGGGGTGATAGAAGGTATACATATCCCTATCTTGGCACCAGACCACCTAGCCAGAGAGTACATAAACCGTAAGGGATATTTTTCAATGGTGTTGCAAGTGCTGGTGGATCACAGTTTGACAGACATAACATGGGATGGTCAGGAACGGTGCATGACGTGCACATCTTTAGGAACACAGGTTTGTTCAGAAAGCTGCAAGCAAGGACTCTTTCCAAATCATAAAGTAAGCATTGATGATGTTGAAACGCTAACAGTGATCCTGGGAGATCCAGCGTACCCCTTGCTCATGAAGCCGTACGCTGTACTCAGAAACAGTTTTTTCTGGGGCGCACAGTCTGCGTAACTGGAGGGGCCACTGGGAAGCAGATACCCACTGAACCTCACTTTTTCTTCAGATTAAACATAAAATATAAGAGCATGTAACCCCGACAGTTTGATTGGAATTGCACTCACCACAGGTGCCTTGCCTGGCATCACACTTGGCCACCATACTGTCCTGCGACCAAAAATACCTCCTGGTTCTCTGGGAGAATGGATCCACCCGCACCTGTCTCCCATTCTCCTCCTCCTCCTCTTGCTTGTCCAGAATGTCCTCCTCGTTGTTGCCTGAGGTGGCCTGGGACTCAGACTCCTGGGAGGTATCCACGCTGCATTTGGGGTTAGTTGTGGGGTCACCACCAAGATCTGCATTCAGCTCATTGTAGAAGCAGCATGTGTGTGGTGCAGAACCAGAACAACTGTTCATCTCCTTTGTCTTCTGGTACGTCAGCCAAAGTTCTTTGCTTTTCACATGGCAATGCTGCATGTCCCTGCTGTAGCCCTTCTTCTCCATCTCGTAGATGTCTCTCTCGGCTGGATCAGAGCTGTGCCTGCACAGACTCTTCTCCCCACAGACCAATAAGATCCACCACCTCCTGTGTATCCAGGCTGGAGCGTGTTTGGGGCGTTAAGTCACCATGATCAGCTGGGCTGGTGAGCTCTCCATGCTGATCCAACAGGAAATTGGAATTCAAAAGTTCCTGGAGCTTTAAAAGGGGAGGAGCTGTTTCCTGTGTAGCTGGCTGCTGTGCAATGGAGTTGAAAAACGATCTCCAGAGTGGTCACAAAGGAGCATTGTGGGACACCTCGTGGAGGCCAATTCAGTTGACTTACACAATGCTGTGTCAACACTGCCTCTTTGTCTACCCACCAACATCGATGTAAGCGCTACGCCTCTCGTGGAAGTGGAGTCATTAACTCGACGTTACAGGCGAGTTAGGTCAGCAGAAGGGACCTGGTAGTGTAGAGGCATACATTATTAGGGAGACATAAGGTGCCTTCCATTGACCTAAGTTTGTAGTGTAGAGCAGGCCCTGGATAATGTGCTGGTGTGACTAACCTGGTCAAAGACCCCTCAGCCACACCAATATGCCACTCAGCTGCTTAATCAAATGGTGCAGACAGGCTGATAAAACAAAGGGAGACCTGCAGAGCTTGTGTGCCTGGGCATCACCATAAGAGGAGCTTTCAGAAAAGTTGGGTTTTTCTTGCTTCTGCCAATTTGTCTGCTATTAACTCATTAATAAGTAAAGCCAAGAAGTTAACTCAGAAAAAAGTTCTGAAGCCTTAGTGGGAACTGAGAAGTTATGCTGCCAATCAAGATGATGCCAAGAATCCAGCAGCCCACACAGACTACTCTCATTGGCTGCTCAGGCCCTTCCAAGTGTGATAAGTGAAAACCCATCTCATTAAAAGAATGACCTCGTTCACTCATTGTTTAGAAGAGGCAGTTTTATTTCAGCATAGACAGAACAGGCAGATGTATATCAGATGAGACTGTATATCCAAATTTCCCTATTAAAAATTAAACAAAGCAAGAGGATGGAGAGGTTAAAGACAGATTTTGATGAAAATAAATTTAGTAAACTGTTAAACTCGTGCTGAAGAACATATTAAAGTATCTTGGAGACATGCATTTACATATAGGAACCACAAGACAAAGTGGTAGTTGGATCATTTATGCCCACAAGAATTATAAATTGCCAAGTAGAATTGTTAGAGGAAAATTGACTGGAACAGAAATCAGTAGAAGTTTTTCCTGTTTTTAAAACTAAATCTATACCAATCTGAGGTTTGCAAGAGCTTTATTTGGTCAATATAATGAACACAGAAAACAGACTGATAAAATAAAGGGAAAGTGAAAAATAATGCTCATCCTTTGGAAAAACAAATCAAACCATTAGCTGGTCAATAAAAATCAACTTTTCTAAGGCAGAAGTATTACCACATTGATGCCTGGTAAGTGCAATTTATCACCATGTGGCTTGCATGCTTTTGTCCTAGTCGTAAGGAACCATCAGGACTACATATTTCTCTCTGATGCAATATTATTTTTGTATTGACCATTTACCAAAGCCCAAACTGGAGGGAATGAGTTTTACAAATGTGCTGTAAATGACCAGATTCACAGTGTTAAAGACAAACTGTTTATTTTACTCCACCCTAAAACCCAGGGGTCCACTTCATCCCTATCTACATTTACTTAGCTCAATTTTTCCATGTTCACCAATACTCCACTGACTGAGAATCACAATCCCAAGTAATTACCAGTAACAATTTCTTGGTAGAGGGACACAGAAGTGCTATTCATCTTCTTAAGAGAAATGGCAAGGGGCATTTCAGATCTGCTCAAGGAAGTCCTGACTGTTCACAAAATATTAAGTATCAGAGGGGTAGCCGTGTTAGTCTGGATCTGTTAAATATTAGTTATCTGGCTCCCATTACTGTAGTATTGGAGTGTCTCAGTGTAATGTATTCTCTCCATACCATCCCAGTGAGGTAGGGAAGTGCTATCGCCCCTACTGTATAGATGGGGAACTTCGTCCCAGAGGGACTAAGTGAGTTGCACACGGTCATACAGGAAGTCTCTGGCAAAGCAGGGAATTGAACTCCAGGTTTCCAGAGTCCCAGGCTAGCACTAACAACCAGGACCGTCCTTACTCACCATGGAATCCTGATCCTGACTGGGGCCTCTGGGCATGCTATGATTAATAAAGAAGGCTAAAACAGCAGAACTGGGTTCAGCTTTGTATCCCGTTGACTATTATGCATCTCCACTCTTAGTTCGGTCTGAAAACATTCTCTTTCAGCACTGTTTTCTTTTGAATTGTTTTGCCAATGGTTCTCTGAGTTCTGTCCCCAACAGGAAAAGATTTCAGTCTCACTGAACACAAATGGAATGGAGAAATTCAGAGATGCCTGGAATTTTTTTTTTTTTTTTTTTTTTAAAAACATCGTTACACAACCCACCAAACTGAAGATACTGAAGTAGCCACACAAAATTAAGGGAGAATCTCTTTGAATCCTGATTATTAGAATTTTGGGTCTTTATTGGTCCCAAGCTGGAGGCAACGTTTTTCCCTCAGATGCATGCAGGATTCCCACCGTCATTCATGTGT
The DNA here is from genome assembly GCF_002925995.2 of Terrapene triunguis. Classification (NCBI taxonomy): domain Eukaryota; kingdom Metazoa; phylum Chordata; order Testudines; family Emydidae; genus Terrapene; species Terrapene triunguis. The sequence goes on from NW_020664490.1 coordinate 15,014,748, forward strand.
GAGATCATAAGGAAAAATCTGGCCCCATCTTGTCCATCAATACTGCATACAAGTGATTCTGTAACACATCTGCTTTCACACGGTGCTTTGCCAGACTTGGCTCATCCAAAATCAGCAAGCTTGCAAATAATAAAGTGATACCTATCTCTTATGCCCAAACCACTTCAAGTTAGAGCTCAGGGCAGTCAGCACTCCAGTCTTCCTAGAAATGTGGTTAGGCGTGTGGCTTTGGGGTTTTTTTAACATATCTGAGTGTGTATGCACGGCATATAGTGAAAAGACAAAAGACTATTGAAAAAAATATGCAACATTTGTTTAAGCTGGTCAATGCAGTCTTCTGTAAAGAATCAGGATACTCATGTGGAGTATGTACACATTCATTGCACCATTAGTTCCAACATACTACAAAATAGAAAGATTTAAATGCTGATAATTAATCTGGTCTTTTTTCCCAAGCTCTGTTGTAAACAGTAAGGACAATTCATGCACTGCATTCTAAAATAATAGTTATAGCAGCCCTGTTTTGGACTGAGAAAAATCATCTCAATATTTTTCACCTACATTGAAGTCTTATGAAATAAAGCAATCTGCGTATGAGAACATACGATTTCCTTCGGTTTGCTTAAACCAATGGTTTCTTTCTGCAACTAGATGGGGCTACACAGAATCCTTTTCAAATGTCTGACATCCCACTTTCGCATCAGCAACCAATCCAATACTGAGGAAATATGCTCCCCACCCGCTGCCCAATACTGTATATATTTAAGCAACCCTGCCAGGGCTAAGCTTTAACAGTTATCCCCTTTCATACCACTTCAAGGATCACACCATGTGGTGTTAAGAACCCCCCCCCCCTTTTATTTTTCTTGCTTGATATCAAGGTCACCATCAGTAGGGTTACCATATTTAAACATTAAAAAAAAAAAAGAGGACACTCCACAGGGCACAGGGCCCTGGTCCCGCCCCTTCCCCAAAGTCCCCGCCCCAACTCTGCCCCCTCCCCTGAGCGCCCCGCATTCCCCCTCCTCCCTCCCAGCCACGCGAAACAGCTGCCCGAGTGCTACCGGCTTCACGGTTTGCCGGGCAGCCCCCAGACCCTGCGCCCCCAGCCGGGCGCTTCCCCAGCGCAGCTGGAGCCCAGGAGGGGAAGCACCTGGCTGGGGGCCCAGGGTCTGGAGGTCTGGGGGCTGCCTGGCAAACTGTGAGGCCAGTAGCGCTCAGGCAGCTCAGCTCTTCAGCTACACAAAGCTGAGGTGTCTGGGGGGGAGCAGCAGCAGGGGCCGCCGCGGGGGAATCCGCCTGCAGCTCACAGCCTGCCGGAGCCGCTCTAAGGTAAGCAGGGAACTGGGGCAGGGATGCCGGCAAAACGCAGCTGGGAGTATTTTCCCGGACATGTTCGGCTTTTTGGCAATTCCCCCTGGATGGGGATTTGAGGACCAAAAATCCGGACATGTCCGGGAAAATCCGGACGTATGGTAACCCTACCATCAGGTCATAGAAAATAGAAAAGAGACCTATTGGATCATCTAATCTCTTGTTACTAGTGCAGAATTCTTCCCTGCAGTACGGTTTGTTAGCCCTCTGTCCCGTTTGAAATGACCCACGCAATGAGTTTGTTTTTTCTATCCTCAGGAGACTATTGCTGTTATCTAAGAAAACTGTTGCTAGTAGTCAGCATACATTTTCCTTTGCCTAATTTCATCTCATTCCTAGTTCCTACCTTAAAGAAAAACAACACACTTCTCAGCTTCTTCTCCAAACCCGCAAAAATATCTTCCTTTAGTCACCAATACCGAGCAGGAACATAAGTAGTTATATTAATATCTTGCCTCAGGTCAATTGCCAACACACTCATTTATTGTCAGTGCAATGTACAATAATAGTGGGGTTTATTTTCTGTAAGCATTGCAGTAATCATTGGTTTTTAAGCCACACAGACTGGGTAGATTCCCTGAAGGGGAAAAAACGCTAACAGAGAATAGATGAAAATCTGATAAATTTAAATTTAAGAGTGGAGGAAGGCTAGTGTTTTCTGCATTCCTTTGATGCAGTGGAAAATCATGTAACTAAAATAAACTGCAACTGTAATCAACTACCCCAAGAAAATGGAGGATTTCTGCTTGTACTTCTTAGGATGTAATTTAACATCCTTGTTGAAAGATGCCCTTGCCTCACCTCCAAGTAAAAAGAAAAAGGATAAAATTGTATAGAATAATTGCACTGAGGGTCTCTCCTCACAGCTATAACTGCAAGAATGGAGCAGGCAACAGGAATTTTGGGATCCACGCTGATCAAAAGGGCTGAAAGAAACTGCCACTAAGGGCTTGTCTACACTTACCGGGGGATCAACGCGCGGCATTCGTTGCATCGGTGGTCGATTTAGCAAGTCTAGTGAAGACCCACTAAATTGACCGCAGATCGCACTCCCATTGACTCCTGTACTCCGCTTGAATGAGAAGTGCAAGGGGTGTTGACGGGAGAGCGTCTCCTGTCGACATAGTGTAGTGTGGACCCCACGGTAAGTAGATCCAAGTTACATAGTTATTCACGTAGCTGAAGTTGCGTAACTTAGATCGATCTCCCCCCATAGTGTAGAGAAGGCCTAACCCTTATCCCAGAGATTGGACATTCTTCTTAACTCTCCCAGTGTTGAATCCTTGTACTTTTATTTGAGAGATAAAGGAGCTGCAGTTCAAGTAAGACAGGTCTATTTTTCTTGCTTGATATCAATACATATTCACATACATAAGACGTAGCTCCAATGAGAGCTAACTGATTACATCAAGAGAACAGACCCCCTTTAGCTCTTATGCGTCCTCCAGTCAAGACAATTCTTTTTGTTGGTAGACTGAACCCTGAACTGCCCAATACATCAGAAGTTTTTCTAGGCACAAAGAGAAGCAAAAAAACAGACCAACCCACAGAATGGGATTTCTCAGTCTCTCATCCACAGCATTTAAATTGTAAAGATCAAGAAAAGGACTTTATTACAATTTGCAGAGAAGTCTGTTTTCACAGTACAGTCAACCCTCTTACAGTCAGATGGTTTGTGGATGTTGGAGTCTCTGGTTCTCCTCCATTTTGGGGGGTAAAAACTCTGGGTTATTTTTTTGTTTGTTTGGTGGATTTGTACTTACACAGCCTATGAGGGAGAGGCTAAAAGACAGGGGCAAATCCTCAGCTGATGTAAATTGTTAGCTCCTCTGACTTCAATGGAACTATAATAATTTACACCAGATGCTGAACTACCCTCTTAGTGTTTACCTTTGGGCATGTCTACACTACAAAATTAAGTCACCCTAAGTGATGTTAATGTACAGCCACTGCAGTAATTAAATCGCATTTGCATGTCCACACTACGCTCGTGTCGGCGGTGCACAACCTCACCAGGACCGCTTGTACCGATTGAACTGTCAGTGCGGGGCATTGTGGAACGGCGTCTGAAAGGCAGCAACGGTTGATGTAAGCAATGCAGTGTCTACACTGACACTGCATCAACCTAACTACATTGACCAAAGCGCTACGCCTCTCATGGAGGTAGAGTTATTAAGTCTGTGTAGTGGGCGAGTTACATTAAAAAGTAGCTCCTACCAACAGGCACTTACAGAGTTAGGTCAACATAAGCTGCCTTATGCTGACTAACTCTGTAGTGTAGACCAGGGCTAAGTGTATACATTTTTACGAAAGACACTGGTCTGAGTTGTTTAGTCCAGTATTTCCGGATGTTTCACCCATCCTGCTACATACTTGTTCAGAGCAGCAGCAAAGTGGATCTTGTTTTAGGAAAGTAGCCTGACCCTTCCAAGGTACTGTGGAGTAGCATAATCCAGCAGTTTCACTCCAGCTAAGCAACAGGCATTTGGACATTGGCAAACCACCGAGTTATCTTGCATAGTTTTTTCAGCAGAAAAAATTTCAGTCATCATTAAGGCTGCGTGTCCGTCACGGAGGTCACAGATACTGGTACTTTCAGTGACCTCTGTGATTTCGCCCAGCAGCAACAATAGTTTGGATGTGGGAGGGGGCTCAGGGCTGGGGTGCGATGCTTACCTTGGGGGGGGGATCCCCAGAAGTGGCCGGGATGTCCCTGTAGCTCCTAGGCAGAGGAGCCAGGGGGCTCTGCGCACTGCCCCTGCCTGCAGGCACCACCCCCGCATCTCCCATTGGCTGAAGTTCCTGGCCAACAGGAGCTGCAGAGCCGGCGCTCGTGGGGGAATGAGGGGGGGCAGCACATGGCGCCCCTCTGGCCTTCCCTCCCCTCCCCTCCCCTCCTCCTAGGAGCTGCAGGGACATGCTGGCCGCTTCATGGAGCTGGGAGCCTGCCAGCCCCGCCAACCCTCTCCCCTCCCCCAAGCACCAGCAGGGATCCCAGGCTGCACGCTCGTGCCCTCCCCCAGCACCCACAGTGGCCCTGGCCCGCCTCCTTCCAGAGCACCCCCGGCCCAAGTTTTAGTTAGGGGTATATAGTACAAGTCATGGACCGTGAATTTTTGTTTATTGCCCATGACCTGTCCATGACTTTTACTAAAAATACCCATGACTTAAGTGTAGCCTTAGTCATATAATATGGAACAGGTGTAATGACCCACCTTTGAAAGGTTTTCCAGTGGGAGGATAAAATCAGCAGCCAGCTACCATGAGTGAAAACAGGATGGCTTGCAAAAGAATTAACATTTACATTGGAAAACATTCTTTTAGCCAAGTCTTTATCATGTTAGAAAATATACATTAAAATGGGCTGCTTAGAGGAGAAGCAGATACTTGGCAGCATGTCCAATAAAGCAAGAGTGGGGTCATTTTAAAAAGGAGAATATGAGGATTGGCAAACCTATACATATAGAGTAAATAATGCAAGACACAGAATTTTCAGGAAGCTGGACCAACCCTGGCGCGCGCACACCCCTACTCACTCACCCTTTACTAGGACAACTGATGATGGCTGAAGAACTAATTATATTTTATTCACCCATTAAAAAAAAAAAAAAAAAAAAAGGTTACCTACTGCAGGCAAGGGGCAAGAGTAGGTGTTTGCAGAGCTGCACTAGCACACTTAGCACTACAGCACTTGACAGCCACAGCCTGCCATGTGCTTTACAAAGGTGGGTGTGTATCATTACACTCCAGTTTACAGTGGGGGGGATGATGCACACAGAGGGGCAAGTCACTTCATCAAGGCCACATGGAAGACCTAGCTTGTGCCACTGACTTGCTGATTATCAGTTGTGTGTTCAAGTCCCCAGATCATGGTGCCTACCTTGATAGTGGCCCCATATGAAAGGTCTGGCAGTACCTGCTGCAGTCTTGCCACTTTTAGTTTCTTCAAAGCATGGCCACAATAATTTATTTATAAACGAAACATTCAAGGAATCCAGAAAGCAAGGACCTTCCAGATGGGACCCCTGTGGAAGGAGGACAATTTTCCCACCTATGAACCTTGACAATATCCCTTTAAAAAGGTCATTTGGGCCAGGGTGGGTTTCTTAATCATTTTTATTTTTAAAAAGAAACTGCCAAACGCGACAGCAGGACAATGGGTGTGAGTCAGCAACATTATTTCTGGACCACATACACGATTAATAAAAAAACATCAGCAATTTTAAAATAAATATGAATAACGGGGTGGGGAGCAGGAATGGGAAAGTTAAAATTCTCTCCAGTGAAAGAGACGGACGTAAATGCTGACATGATGCTTCATGAGGAAGAAATGGGCTTGTTTGGGCCCGACCAAGCCTGTTTAGACACCCTTTTATACAACTCCACAGTTCTACAAGCTGCTGTCAATTTAATTTGAATCAGCCTTTGTGGCCTCAGCAAATTCAAACTGGTCTGGACACTCCTTGTTAATGCTCTGGGCTGGAAAACTATTTCAGCTATTGTAAGATTAGTTGCTAAGCAACCCAGCCCCTTGATTTTGCAACCTGTGTGGCAAGGGAAGAGACAGAAGGAACTGAATTTCATTTTATGCAACAATAAAATATCATCTCAAGGTGGTATTTGCTAGAACAAGTAGACGGAAGAGCCCTTTTCGGAAGGGTGCAATAGTTCCACAGATCCTTTACGAAGCAGTAAGCAAAGGTGCAAGGTCTTGCTCAAAGTTGCTCCACTGAAGAGGCTGTTAGCAAAAACATCACAAATAAATAGGTACTCTCTCTGGGGAACTCTGATAGCTTTGTACAGTGTGTTGAGATTGGAAACTTTTTTTTTTTTTTTTTTACAAGCCCAGACACAAAACAAAGAACCCTTCCACACAAAGCAACAAGTATACCAACGCAATGAAATATAAAAACTAAATTGCACTGCACACAGATTTTCCAGATAAACTCAAAATAACTGAACATAGCCAGATCGTACAAACCGTTAGTTAAAAAAATACCTTCTCGGATATTTTGAGAACAAAGTTGAAATAGAGTCTTCGTGCAAATGTTCACCCTTGATCTAGCCGATGACTTGAAAAATCATCACAGATGTGTTAGCTCCTTCCTTATCTGCCATATACACACAGCGTTTATCTTCTGCAATACGATTAGGGTTAGGAAATCTGTTTCTTCAGTAAATACCACCTTTTAAGTTCCACTGACGTATCATCAAGACACTACTGGTGTCATATCCCACAACTGTTAAAAATAATAAGAATGCATGTAATATCATAGGGGAAAGCATTGTGTTCTTCTGTTAAAGAAAAGCATTAGGTTTGAAAACATTTGACATCATTTTAACTCATTTAAACAACAGAGCCTTCATTATGAGAAGGAAACAAACAAAAAACATAAAACCAAGAACACAGCACCTTTGCTTACATGCCTGATGAGCACTACGAGCTATAGTCCTTTCCTTTTGTCAAGATAAGCTACATCTAGATAGCTAACCTCTATTTTCCTAGTGTTGATGCACCCACGGTTTCAGTGTAAGAATTATTTTTAAGTTGCACAGGTGACAAAATCTATCTTCCGTCACTATTACACAAAACAGTCAAGGCAAATGGGTAGTGTATAGAAGACTGAATTTGTACAATGATTTTTTGTGCTATGAGAACTTTAAAGTGTATTTTTAAATGAAATTTGAGACATTTACTTAAGACAAAAACATTCCACCCTAGCAATCTACTGAGGTTGTACACCACTTATTAGCACTTAACATATTTTCAGTTTTTCAGGCACAAGGATACAGAACAATTCCTTCAATTCTTTACCTGTTTTGATTTTTTTTTTTTTTTTTTTTTTTTAAGAAGTTACTGTTTTATTTCCTCCCATTTCTGCCACCTCAGAGCTCCACATATGAAGCTCAGTGAAGTGATTGGGTTTATGAATTTCTTGCTCGTGGATGGGCAGTGACCTGAAATCAGGACTGGCCAAGATAAAAGACAAGTTACCTTTTCTGTAACTGGTGTTCTTCGAGATGTAATGGAGATGAGCAACTCATGTTAGCTGTGTGTGCTCACCACATGCACTGGTGCCGTAAGTTTTTCCCTCAGTGGTATCCATAGGGGACCGGCTCTGGAACCCCCTGGAGTGGTGCACGTATGCCGTGGTATAAGGGGCGCCGCAGGCTCTCCCCACCCCCTCACTGCCGGAAACTCCAACAGTGGGGAAGGAGGGCGGGTCATGGAATGGACATGAGCAACACACAAACCCCACAGTATTTTGGGCGCCGACACGAGCGTAGTGTGGACATGCAAATGCGATTTAATTACTGCGGTGGCTGTACATTAACATGAGCAACACATCTCGATGAACACCAGTTACAGAAAAGGTAACTGTCTTTTCTTCGAGTGCTTGCTCATGTCCATTTCATGTTAGGTGACTCCCAAGCAGTACCAATGGAGGCGGGTAGGAGTTCATGGACATGCAGCTTGTAACACAGCTCTGCCAAACCCAGCGTCATCTCTGGCCTGCTAGGTGATGGCATAGGGTGCTGTGAACGTGTGAACTGAAGACCACATCGCGGTTCTGCAAATGTCCTGAATGAGGACATGCGCCAGGAAGGCCCACTTGCACGCTCATCGAGTGGGCTCTCACCAGAGGCGGCGGTTGGACCTGCGCCACCTCGTAACAGGTCTGGATGCATGAGTGACCGGGGTCCAAGTGGGGGCCAGCTGTGGACACTCAATTAGGGTGAACTGCAAAGAACGGGGTAGACAATCCCCATAAAGCTGGTGGATATTCCAATACTTAGATTCACCATAAAACATTCAGCATAAAAAACAGCTTCTTTATTACCTTACTGGTTACTCAGAAGTCCAAACAACACAGTTCCCTTAAAGTGATCCAGCCTCAGACCTCCACCCAGGTACCCAAGTCAAATATGATGATTTCTGAAAATCTTATTTCATAATATAAAAGAAAAGGTTCTACCAATCCCAAAAGATCAGACACATTACCTCCCAGGTTACGGAATATTCCAGATCTTACCCAAATACACGCTTACAGCCAATTCTTATTAACTAAACTAAAATTTAGTAAAAAACAGAGTATGGTTAAAAGATCAATCTACATACAGACATGAGTTTAGTTCTTAAGATTCAGATTCACAGCAGAGATGGTTAGCTTTGTGGTTGCAAAGAGTCTCTTATAACCTATGGTTATAATCCAATGTTTATATTTTAGGGTGATCCAGTTAGAACTGGGATCTCAGTCTTTACAGCTCAAGCTTCTCCTGTATGAAGCCTCAAGCAGATAGGAGATGACAGAATCAGGACCCAATGGTCTTTTATACAGTTTTTTAGCATCCACTTGACCATGCAGTCCTGGGTAAACAATAGGCTTTTGATGTAACCTTCTGTTTTCTAACTACCACCAGTAATTAGTTACACAAATTAACATAGGGCAATTTATCCATTAGGCAGTCTATCACAAACTTCAAAGAGACATATAGACAATAACATTTCACCCAAGAGTCATCTAAATGTTAATATTCCCTTTTGATCTCTGAATTAATAGTTATAGTGACAGACAGGAACTGTCTGTTTACACGGGTAGCATCCAAGATGCACGCAATTATGCCCAAATAAATTTGTTAGTCTCTAAGGTGCCACAAGTACTCCTCGTTCTTTTTATTACTTCACAGGTTTGCATTTCAAAGTTCTAGCCTATTTACTATGAAGGGCCTTAATTACCATTCGCATACCTTTCTAGCATGACTTTAAAAGTCGGCTTTGAGTCATCCAGCCTGCAAGCTGTTTAACCGCTTCTGGCCACGAGTTTATATTCTGTATAAGATTCGTTGCAAGTATATAACAGTGGTAGAAATAATGGCTTGCATAATTATATTTTAATCAGACGTCACAATGAGGTAATCCAGTTGGAGATCCTCAGAGGACACCAGAAGGCCCTTCATCCTGTCCGCTGTCGCGATGAAGAGCTGCATCGACCTGCGAAAGGGCTTGGTATGCTCCAGGTAAAACACCAAGGCATGGCGGACATCCAGGGCGTGTAGCCGCCTTGCCTCATTGGTCTTGTGCGGCTTAGGACAGAACACCGGGAGGAGGATGTCTTGTTGATATGGAAGAAAGACATCACCTTTGGTCAGATGGGGTCGCAACTGTAGCTTGTCTTTGTAGAAGACCATGTAAGGTGGTTCTGAGGTTAGGGCTTTAATCTCCGACACTCATCAAGCCGACGTCACTGCCACAAGGAAGGCGACTTTCCACGATAGGTGGGAAAGGGAACAAGAGCCCAAGGGTTCAAATAGCAGACCCGTGAGTCTGGAGAGAACAAGATTGACATCCCATTGCGGGACAGGATTCCTAATGAGAGGGAAGAGCCTTTCGAGGCCTTTCAGGAACCTGGTGGACATCTTGTGTGAGAACACCGATTTACCCTGGATCGGCAGATGAAAAACTGAGATGGCGGCTAGATGAACCTTAATAGAAGAGAGGGCCAAGCCCTGATTCTTCAGGAGGAGCAGGTATTCCAAGATTGACTGCAGAGAAGAGCGTGTTGAGGAGATGCTACGCTCAGATGCCCAGTGGGAGAACCTCGTCCACTTCGCCAGGTAAGTCGCTCTAGTGGAGGGTTTTCTATTTCCCTAAAGGACCTGCTGCACCTCCCTGGAGCAGGCTCACTCCTCCAGGTTCAACCATGCAGCATCCATGCCGTGAGGTGGAGGGAGGAGAGGTTGGGGTGCAGGAGGCAACCGTGGTCTTGCAAGAGAAGGTCCAGGAGGTTGGGCAGCGGCCCCGGGGGTGGGGGAGCTACTACCAGATCCAACAGCATACCAAACTAATGCTGGCGCGGCCACGCTGGGGCGATGATGACTCGAGCCTTGTCCCTCTTGATCTCTGACAGGGCTCTGCTGACGAGCGGGATGGGTGGGAACACGTACATCAGGACCCCCGACCAGGATAGGAGAAAGGCACCTGGGAAAGCAAGGCCAAGGCCCTGCAGGGAGCAAAATTGATGACATTTCCTGTTCTGTCTGGTGGTGAACTGGTCCACTCGGGGAGTTCTCCACCTCTGGAAGAGCATCTGGACCACTTCTGAGTGGAGCAACCACTCGTGGTGAGAAAATGACCTGCTGAGACGATCTGGCAGCGTGTTCCTGATGCCAGGAAGGTGATAGGCCTCGAGGTTGATCACATGCTGGATGTAGAAATGCCATAGGTGGAGTTCCTCTTAACAGAGGCCGATGAGCATGCTCCCCCTTGCCTGTTGATGTAAAACATCGAGGCCGTATTTTCCATCAGCACTTGAACCACTCGGACAGTTAACTGCAGGAGAAAAACCCAGCAGGCTAGGCGAACTTCCCTGAGTTCTTTGACATTTATATGCAACATCATCTCCTCTGTGGACCACGTACCTTGTGTCCACATCGTGCCAAGGTGCGCTCCACAGCTGAGGTCCGAGGCATCCAATATCAGCGACGCCGAAGGATGCGGGCTGTTGAACTGATACCAGTCAGCTCTGGGGAACCAGGGCGCAGTATCTAGCCTGTCTGACTCATGAAAGACATGCACCCCACCCCCCGACTCTGCTTGAACCAAAACCAATCAGAGAAAAGGCTTGCAGAGAGCAGTGAAAGGCATTAGGAAACACACCTAGACCCCTCCTGACAAGGGTGACAAGATTAAGACATCTCCATTTGCATACAGAATGGAGAGCAGAGACAACTCCCCTAGCCTCATCTGCATGAAAGATGAGACAGAGATTAGCATACAGAATGAAGAACAGAGAACCGCACTGAACTCTGGGACCAGAAAAAGCAGGGAAGCACTGCATCATGGGAATCTCGGCTCCAGATGTTAATGAATGTATGCCTGCCCACACCCAGCTCAGCAGTTATCAGACCAATTCTAGTAATGAATCCTTGATTGATATCCAAAATACTGAAGCAGCCTAGTTGCATTGTGAGCTCCCTGGAAGAAACCACCACCCATAGCCAACAGTGATCAGCTCCTATTGTCTAGCCTAAAGAAAAACCCTTGAGTCATCAGTTTACCCATAAACAAATCTAGTGTTCTCCCTTGAACCATTGTTGTTTCTCTACAAAAACCCCTACCTATGTTCAAGTGTTCTGATGCTTAGATCCAAACTATGCATCAGTTCCACTGGGACTCCATCTTCTCCTGACTGATTGTGCTGGTGGCTCTGCCTGTCTCCAGCACTCAGGACCCTGAGCTACCACCATCACCTGGGAACTCCGACCCAGTTCAAGCCTCATGGAGTGGGTGAGATCCCCCCTCTTTCTCTGTTTTCCTTTCTACCTTAGGTATTAACCTTTAATAATGTATGTTATGTTGGTTTAGCCCTCCTTGTGTGGTTATCACTATTATTCAATAAGTAACTTTTATGGTTAAGCTGGTTGCTTCTCTCTCTCTGAACTTTACTATTTTGTGTTTTTAGCTTCCCTCATTTACTCTACAGCAATGCTTCTTTTACCTAAGCTAAAGATCCCTGCAGCGCCCAAAATACTGTGGGGTTTGCTCATCAAGTAGGTTACTACCAATACAATTGTGATGTGGGAGTGGGGATAGGGCCATGCTGAATCTGGGACACATAAGGGTGGCAGCTTGAAAGTGCTGCTTCATCCAGCCCATTGAATCCAGGGATGTATAAGGAGGTCAGCTTGAAAGTTCTGATTGACCCGGTCCGCTCAGAGTGTGTGTCTGTGTCTGTGTTCGGGTCTGGAGGAACCCAGCCCTAGGGAACCTAGGTCTTGCAGGATAGCTCCACTGGGAGGAGACTTGCAGAAGGCAGAAGTAGAGTGCCATATGAAAACACACGTGACACAAACAGTATGTTGAAAGAATTACAGAACACCCTCCCCCCCCCAGAAGAGTAACCTGAATAAATGAACATACCCCAAAGTAATGGGCAAATCTGGTAACAGAACGGGATCCATCCAGGACTATTCCGGGGTTAGTCCACCACTGCAACGCGGTCAGTACCTCCAATGGACTGGGCATAGACCATAGCCAGCCATTGCTGGAGGGGTCGCATCTGGAGGATCACATGCGAACGAGGTACATGCACGTTGCCATGTGGCCCAGCAGCCGTAGGCAGACCCTGGCCGTCGTGAGAGAGAATGCAGAGACTCCGGCGATGAGTCTGTCGTGTGGCAGAAACGCCTTTGCCCTGGAGGAGTCGAGGACTGCCCCGATAAACTATTCTTTGTACAGGGACTAATGTTGATTTTTCCTTGTTTATCAACAGGCCCAGTCTCCTGCATGTGTTCAGCAGCATCGCGATGGTGTCCTGGACCTGGAGTTACCCTTGACCAGCCAGTCATCGAGGTACGGGTAGATCAAGATACCCCAACACTTGAGATAAGCCACCACCACCGACATACATTTTGTAAACACCCTTGATGCCGTTGCCAGGCCGAAGGGGAGTACTGCGAACTGGTAGTGCACTGTGTCCTTGAAAGATCACTACATGAAAGTACACATCCTTCAAGTCGAGGGCGGCTACCAGTCTCCCAGATCCAGGGAGGGGATGATGGAGGCCAGGGAGACCATGTGGAACCTTAACTTCTTGAGATACTTGTGAGGGTCTTGCAGGTCCAGGATGGGCCTTAGACCTCCCTGGGCCTTCGGGATCATAAAGTAGCAGGAGTAGAACCCTTTGCCCCTGAGGTCTAGGGGGGACTTCTTCCACAGCCCCTGCCTGTAGCAGGCCTTGCACCTCCTTATGCAGTAGACTCTCGTGAGAGGGGTCCCTGAAGAGGGATGGGAGGGAGGGAGAAAACTTGGAGGGTATAGCCTTGCGCCACAGTATTGAGACCCAACGGTCCAAAGTTATAGACACCCAGGCTGGGAGGAAAAAAGAAAGGCGGTTGGAGAACAAAAGGGGGGCAGGATCCAGGACAGTGGCTGGAATGTCACCCTCCAGCGCACCCTCAAAACCCGCTTCAACCCCTGCTGGAAGCAGGAAGAGCCGGCCTGTGTCGAGGTAGAGGGCTGCTAGCCCTGACGGCGTTTGTAGCCCTTGTCCTTCTTCTGGAAGGGCTCTTGGCCAGGCTGACTGGGCTGCTGGTGTGGAGGCTGTGGCTTAATCCGCTTCCTCTGCTGCCCTAGGGTGTATAGGCCCAGGGTCTAAAGCGTAGTGCGCGACTCCTTCAGCCTGTGTAGCTTATTGTCTGTTTTCTCCGCAAACAGGGCTTGACCATCTAAGGGGAGGTCCTGGATGGACTGATGGACCTCCACCAACAAGCCCGAGGACTGTAGCCACGCCGCCCTCCTCATCGTTATGGCTGAAGCCATGGTCCATGCCGCAGAATCAGCCGCATCCGAGACTGCCTGCAGTGCCACCCTCACCACTCCCTGCCACTCTTCCAGGATGGCCTGGAACTCTTTTCTGGGGTCCTCCGGGAGGGAATCGGCAAATTTGGTCATCAATTGCCAAATATTAAAATCATAGCGGCCCAATAGGGCCTGATGATTCGCCACCCTCAGCTATAGGCTTGATGACGAATAAACCTCTCTCCCAAAAAGGTCCAATTTCTTCGCCTCTTTATTTTTGGGAGTAGCCCCTAGTTGTCCATGGCTCTCCTGTTTGTTGACTGCAGACACTACTAACGAGTTTGGGGCAGGGTGGGTATAAAGATATTCATACCCTCTTGCAGGCACACAGTACTTGCGTGCCGCACACTTGGAAATAAGGGGTAGTGATGAGGGGGTCTGCCAGAGGGCCGTGGTAATTTTTGCCACCCCTTCATGTACTGGCAGCGTGACTCTAGGTGGGGCTGCTGAGCTGAGGAGGTTGAATAGGGTGTCCGAGGGCTCCTCTAGCTCCTCTGTCTCTAGCCCCAAGTTCGAGGCTACCCTCCTCAAAAGCTCCTGATGAGCCTTGGCGTCGTCCTGGGGGACTGTAGGCGGGGGTCCAATGATGGCCTCATCAGGGGATGAGGAAGAGGATGCAGGTACAGCAGGAGTCACTGCCTCTGTGCCCTGCTCGGCATGGCCTTCTTCCCCAGTCTGTTGCACCTAAAGGGTCCCATGCCCAGGGGCCTCCATCTCAGGTGGGCGGGAGACCATGGCAGAGGGTGATGGAGACTCGCGACACCGATTTATGGCCTGGGGTGGCTACGTGAACCCGCATGGGTTCCAAGGGTGCCATGGCATGGGCCATTGACCCTGGGGCCACAATAGTGCTGGCAGTGCCAATGGAGGACCTTGGCCCACCTGCAGGGGTTCTTAGTCTGACTCAGAACCTGAGGATGGAGGGCCATATTCCAGAGACTGGGACCGCATCAATGCGGGCGTCTTGGTCCCAGCTGCATCCACTGCCATGCTCCGAATGGGATCTGTATGTGGGCAACGATGCACTGCATCGAGATCCTGGTGACCGGCGTCAGAGTTCGGTGGATCCGCAATGGTACCCTGGCGATCCACGCCAAATGTTTCCCGACCGGTGCCAGTCCATAGAGCGGGAGCAAGAGCGTGACCGACACCACGACGACGAGCGTCAACACTGGTACAATGACCTCTGACTATAGGCTGGTGACTGGTACCGAGAGTCCCGACAGAGGCTTCCGCTGAAGTGGCGTCGATCCAAAGGCGAGTGACGCTCCTGGTACCGGGGTCACGGGGATGAACGTGCCTCAGTAGGCCTACGCCATACCATCGGCAACCAATGCTCAGAGCCCACAGAGCGATGGCTCGAGTCCAGAGACCGGCACCAAGGGCTCCAATTGGTAGGTAGCCCTACGTCCGAGGTGTGGTGGCTCTGCGCAAGCGAGCACCGGTGGGACACTCCCTGAGGTGGAGAGCAATGCCGCACTGACGGGAACTGAGGTGGTGATCCAAAGGCAAGTTTACCCCTTGACTTGGGAGCTACTGTCGCCTGTGCGGACGGCACCGGGAGGGACAAGATATCCTGCGCCACCTGCAGGGCCTCCTGGGTTGATGGCATTGCCAGGTACCGGACTCCCGTGCCACTATCTGGAGTGGCCGATGCATCCTGTGATGGGCTAAGATGGGCTAACCCACACAACTGAAGCTGGGGCCTGACTCTCACTTGGAGGCGATGAGCCACCCTTCGTGGGTCTAGGCTCGCCTCCTGCCCTCTCCTTGCCCTTGTGATCAGGAGAACGACTTCTCCCAGTCTTCCTCTTTTTACTGGGTCATGCCAGGGAGGTGGATTGTCATCTGACGAAAGTACCCGCAGGGCGCTCTGCACCGATGCCGTGATGCTAGGTGCGGAATCCAATCTCGGCTGCTCCAGTGTCTGTGTCAGCGCCGACTCCATAAGGAGTACGTACAATAGAAAGGTTCGCAACGAACAGTTCTACAGAAGGAAAGGTTTGCCAAAGCAAAGGAACATTCCAGTGCCACCACTGGCGGTAAGAAGGAACTAAGGTTGGAGGGTGCCAGTGGCGCCCCTTATACTGCAGCAAACACGCGCCACTCCAGGGGGCACCAGAGGCCATCGCCTATGGATACCACTGAGGGAAAAACTTCCGGCACCAGTGCATGTGACGAGCATTCACACCTAACATGGAATGAACATGAACAAGCATTCAAAGAAGAAACTGGCATTTCAGATTAGCATTGCACATTTTTTTCTTACCAACTCCCTTGTTAGTACTAATACTACAATAGATAGCATATGTTTGAAATAGTAGTGTCCTTACTCAGATGGAAAGTTGCAAAAGAACTTACTGACTTAGGTGTAAAATTAGTCAGTTAAAACAGTGTCCCAGCCAGCCTGGTGGATACCACGCGCAGAATGACCAGTTTAATCTGAAACAGGTCTTCTGACCCTCTGCCATGCTGGCAGCAAGACAAGGCCAGACACTTATGAGAGAGGAGAATGTGTTGCATCAGCATAATTTTCTGATCAACAGGGTGACATTCAAGAGAATTTTGTACCAACTCCCTGGTGGAACAATTCCATTGTAGAGGGCACCTGCTTGTGAAAGGAAGGAGCAACTCCCAATGGAAGGACATTGATGATCCCTACTGGGCAGAAAATCTCTGAATGGCTGTGAAAAATACCTGGTGAGAAACAGCAGTGTATGAGAAAATTCTCTAGACCATGAGTCTGTCATTGGCAGGAAAGGGAGACTTAGGCCTGAAACCATGTGGGAGGAGGAAGGGACATGGAAAAAGACAGAAAATGAACTAAAGCAGTCTTCTTAGTCTTACCTTAATAATCTTGTCTGTCCCGGAAGTCAATAACCATCCCCTGGTTGCGTCAAAGTGTACATGGACAATGTTGTGCTTACTGTCATGGAAAGTAGCTGTGGGTGCACGTCTAAAGAAAGATCAAAAATCAAGAATCAAGGAGACAGCGACTGCAGTATTACCCTGAACTATTCAGAGGAGGAAATAAGAATTTGAACACTAAAGTAAGTAATTGATTTTCTTCAGTGACTCAACTTAATTATTGAGCGAGAGGAGATGGCTTCATGGTCTCTCTAGGGCTATGCCTACACGGCACACCACTAGTGGCAGCATGTAGCTACATGCTGCAGTGAAAAGTGGGCTGCTCCCATGCTGCGGTGTGAAGCTACAGGTGTCAGTGAAAGGCTCTGGCAGAGGGGAGTTGCTGCTGCTGCTACTGGAGCCTTTCCCTGCTTCCTCCCTCTGCCAGAGCCTTTCCTTGCTGCCAGAGTCTTCCATGCAATAGGGAAACAGCGGGATGCTACACTGCTACTTTTAGTGGTGTAGAGGGGGTAGGCGCTGCTTGGGAGTGTAGAGAGCTGTGGAGGGGACATACCCACAGGGTTCAGGCGTCTTTACTCATCTAAGCAGTGCTTCCCCATCTACACTGCTATTTATACCTGTGCTAGGGAGGTGTGCAGTATAAACATAAGGACCGTGCAGTTTAGACACACCCTATGAAGGATGACCTGTAGTTCCCTGGAACCACAGAAATTCCTTCAGAGATAGAAAAAATCGAATTTCCCGGGCAGTTACTGTGCAGGAATCTTTCAGATGAGATATTGAAAACGTAAGTGTACCTGCTTTCGTGTGGACAATGAAGATACCAGGGCACTTTTGATCTTTCCTTGCCCAATATTGCATTGCACTGTGCATCTCCCCAGGGGTGTCCGAGTTTTAGTAAACCACAGAAGACAGAACTGGAACACACCTTATGAGATCATCCAGTACATCTCCACTGTCCAGGCAAGATGGTTCCCTACAGCACCTTTTCCAGTGTTTCGTTCAGCGTCCCAAACAATGGGGTTTCCAGCACTTATTTAAAAAGACTATTCTATAGCCTAATGGATTCCATTTTCAGGAAGCTTTTCTTTCTAGTTAGCCTAAAGATGTTTCTTTTAATTTCATCCTACTGCACCTAATTATACCCTGCTTTACCACATTAAATAAAACAGACACCACTAAAAAGTCAGTTTCCTACAATTAATACAGTTATGTGGTATGCCAGGTAAATGCTAATTTAAAAAAAGTTATCAGCACTCTAACTAGCCTCTTCCTTTGGGGTATTTGTAGATGGTTGTCTTTCCCACAGCCACTTAGCTGTCACTCAGCCAAATGGGACAGGCACTGACTGAAGGGAAAGTGAGTGGGCCTTGGTGAAGAAGTATGGTGCTATGACAGAAGCCCATCCTGCTGTCCCTGGTTTTAAGGCCCCAGGCTGAAATCTCTGAAGCAGGGTGGGCTTCATCTCTCAAGAGACAATGAGAGGTTCACAGAGATGGTCATGTTTAGGGTTACCATATTTGAACTTTAAAAGAAGAGGACACTCCGGGGGGGGGGGGGGGGG
>NW_020664490.1:15033314-15036507 GCF_002925995.2 Terrapene triunguis
CTCCCTGTCCCCTGACTGCCCCAATCCCTCTCCACACCCCTGCCCCCTGACAGGCCACCCCAGAACCCCCACCCCATCCAACCCTCCTGCTCCCTGTCCCTTGACTCGCCGCGCTCCCTGCCCTGCCCCACCCCAGCTCACCTTCGCTCTGGCTCTGCCTGCTCCCCTGAGCGCGCAGCCGCCCCGCTTCTCCGCCCCGCCCCCGGCTTGCCTTGAATCAGCTGTTCGGCAGCAAGCCTGGGAGGGAGAGGGCGAGAAGCGGAGCGGAGTGGCGCGCTCAAGGCAGCAGGCAGAGGCGGAGCGGAGGTGAGCTGGGGCGGGGAGCGGTTCCCCTGTGCCCCCCCCCCCCCGTTAACTGCTGCGGGCAGCCCTCCCCGCGCCCCCCTGCCCCAGCTCACCTCTGCTCTGCCACCTCCCCTGAGCGCTCCGCTTCTCCCCCCTCCCTCCCAGGCTTGCCGCGCAAAAGTCTGGGAGGGAGGGGGGTGGAGGGGAAAAGCGGCGCGCCCGGGGGAGAAGACGGGGCCTGGGATTTGGGAAAGGGGTTGGGATGGGGGCGGAGCCGGGAGCGGGAGGGGTGGGGGGGGCGAGCACCCACTGGCTACAGTCAGTCCCTATGCCCCACGCAGCGCTGCCGGCGTGCTGAAGCTGCGGGGGAGGGGCTTTTGCTGCCGGAGCGGCCCCAAGTGAGCGGCTCAATCCGGCGCGGCTGCCCTGTCAGCCGCTTTTGGGTCTTTAGATAGCCATCTGAGGGGAAATCCCGGACATTTTTAAGCTTTTTACAAATTCCCCCCGGACGGCTATTTAAAGACCCAAAAGCCGGACATGTCCGGGGAAACCCGGACGGATGGTAACCCTAGTCATGTTAGGCAGGGAAATGCAGTCCATTATGGTGGCCAACTTTGTAAGTACGTCTGTGGCAAGGCAGGCTGGGAGATGTAGTTCACAGTCTCTCTCCCCACAGGGGGATTTTGTGACAAGGCAAAATGTGAAAACAGCTCCCCTTTCATATTCAGGAAGAGCATATCAGGAAAGAAACAGGTAGGATGAAACAAGGGCTGTTTAAAATCCACTGCTGGAGGATTCTTCTACTTTGCACCACCCCTTTAGAAATGACTCTTCATATTCCAGTTTTTGCTAACTGTGTCCAACTACGTACTGCAGTCTTGGTAAAAGCCACAGTTTTAGCTTCAGGCAAAATAAATCCTTTATTTTGCATAAAAATCCCTCTCTCTCCAAACTCCATTTCTGGGGGCATCCCCAGATACAAGACAGATGTGTACCACAAGTCCTGGTATTCCAAACAGCAAGACACTGTACCAAGTTACACACAAGAAAGAGAAATTAGGAGCTAATAAAATGAATTCCTCTGGCCGCCAGAATGTTTTTGTTGCTCTTTCCTAAACTCCTTCCAAACTGTCTCTCTCTTTCTAGTAATGAGGTATGCAGAACTGAACACAGCAACTGAGTAACAAGAACACTATAGTCATATAAAGGAGGATACTAATTCCCGTCTCTACATAGACCTATGGAGACTGATGGCCTGACCTGTTAAAGGAGAAAGCACTTTATACAGCTCTGTGACACTCCCATCTGGTTGACTCTGAGCAGAGTGCAGTATACAGGAGTACAGCTTGAGGAGTTCTGTAACTCATTAAGCCTCCTCTGAGGCAACTGGGCTCATAGTTCAGACTCACTCCTCATCCGTTATCGATTCGTGACAGCTATCGCAGACTCTCACTTCAAACTCAAATCCCATCAGTGGTATGGAGGAGCGCTTAGAGCTGCATTTGCCACACACTGCTTTCCCACACTTCCGGCAGTGATGCTGAAAAAGGCAAGCCAAAAAAGGATTGGTCAGAATGGAAAAAGCAAAGCACAGCTGTGATCTCCTCTTAACTTCACCCATTCGCCTCAGCAGAACTCACCTGGGGCCACAGCAAGTTCTCTGAACCCCCATTCAGGGCAGAAGGAGAAAAAGCTGAATAGTAGGAAAAAACTAGTCTCAATTTTGCATTTCATTACCTTTCACTAATAACTACATCCAGCTAAGCATCTGGGGTAAGCCAGCTAACGATGGCCAAATGGGGGCACTGTGGCCTAGTTGACCGAGCACTGAACTGGGACTCAAGAGCTGGGTTCTGTTCCCGGCTCTGCCTCCGGCCGCTGGGTGACCTTGGCCAAATTGCTTCTTCTATACCCATTTCACAGATGGGGAAGTGAGGGACAGGGATACTGACCTTTCTAGAGCACTTTGAGAGTGGTGGATGAAAAGAGCTACATGAGAGCTAGTTTAATTATTATGCGGTGAATTTAGATCACAGCTATTTTACTTACTTACGTCGGTATCACTAGCTCGAGTAAAGATCTTTGAAACCTTTTCTCAGCCTGGTATTTTGATCAGGCAAAAATCCTCTGACTGGATATTCTCTTTTGTGCGGGGGGAAGGGTATTCTCATTACCGTGTGGGCGAATCAACGCGTGCAAGCCACATTAGTGTTACGAGAATTGCCTGTGTATCATTAGGAGACCACTATCCTTTTATCAGTATTGTACAATTACATTCAGGACACTGGGCGAATCCTTCTGCCTCCTCAAATATGATCTGAGATACAAACACACATGTAAACATACATTCCTGACAGGCAGCTCAATGTGGTCCCTTTTGCCACTTTTTCAGTCTCAACAAAAGGACCAGGAATACATACCTTCAAGCAAAGCGAAACAGAGTAGGATCTCACACTGAGCTGGGCTCTGGGATCATGTATTAGGATTATAGGGGACAGCGAGTTTCCCCTCCCTGCTGGCTTTGTAACACTGGTTACTGTTGGAGGGCCAGATAACATCTCCGTGTTAAACTGAATGCCTGACATCGCCCATGTAAACA
Organism: Terrapene triunguis; assembly: GCF_002925995.2. NCBI lineage: Eukaryota > Metazoa > Chordata > Testudines > Emydidae > Terrapene > Terrapene triunguis. The sequence continues at coordinate 15,036,199 of NW_020664490.1, forward strand.
CTGTCCATCTAAAATCAAGTGAGCAGATTCTCCTCAGCTTTTACAGTCCTTCCTAATAAAACAGGCCTGGAAATGCCTTTGGCAATGTGACAGTTGCTACCTAACACTGTCCATTTTTCTCACACTGCAAACTGTAGACCAGTGTTGCTAATAACTCTGGGCAGTTGGAACAGCAATTATGGACATTTGCCTTGGAAGGGAAAGCAATGACCTTTTTAGTACACTATTATACTGGTTCCATTAGAATCTTCAGAAGTGAGCTTTGGGCCACGTTTGTTTGTACAGAATATTCCTGTTGAGATTAAATGA
>NW_020664490.1:15036517-15097972 GCF_002925995.2 Terrapene triunguis
TTGGGCCACGTTTGTTTGTACAGAATATTCCTGTTGAGATTAAATGAGATTCACGTAGCTAAACCCACATGCAACTCAAAATTTACCCAAGCCAATGTACAGTGTGCATTTTCTATAGAAATGGATTGCAAAAAGTGCTTCGGTTTGTGAGGGCCAAGATATTCACCCATCACCAGGCCTTTGCCTACCCACTCCCCCTCTCTTGGCATGAGGGTAGCTAAATGCCTTTAATCACCAAGCAGCCAACGGAAAAGTTAAACAAGTTCCTATACATCTGAAAAATGTTAAAATATTTCATTGAACTATTGGGTATATTGTTCTCTTAAATTACTTCATCAATACAAAATAGAACAAACCTGTCTAAGGCCTATTTTCTTACTGTCCCACATCTGTTTGAAATTCCAGAAGAAAGGCTGGTCACACTTTTGACAAGAGTCACTGTCCAACCACTCCGGTGTCTGTAACACATAAAAGGGTTATGATAAATAGGCAGAAAAGCTTCAGGTAGGAATCCAATAGCAGAACAAGCCATGTGGCTTCTGTTGCAATAATTAAACAGTGTTATGCTGAACTTGTCTAGAAAAACAGTTTTTCAGCTGAAGGTTGTATAAACACCAAAGCGTTCCCCGGGATTTATTTTGCTGTGTTCTGAAAGTTCACACAGGAGGAACGTTTCTCACCATAAAGTAGGATTCTATTCTGAAAGAAAGCCCAACATTTGACAGAAACATGGATGCTTAAAATCAGACGCCTGAAATGAATGGTGTGATCCTGAGCACTCGCAACTGGCTCCACTGAGCGTTGCAGGTACTCAGCACTACTAAGACTCAGGCCTGGGCCCCTGCAACTCTCCCTGGACCCACTTGTGGGGGGGGTCAGCACTACTTAGAACCAGGTCATTCATTTTTAGGTGCCTAAACACCCAATGTTTGAAAATTTTGCTCAATCTTTTTAATTGTAATTGGCTTTTCTGAACCTCCTGCTGTCAGACTGTTGTGCTTCAAGTCTCATGTGTGGGGATGGCAGGCAGATCCTGAACAAGCCTGAACAAAAAGAAAGTCGGCTCTATCGTGCTTTTACATTTATATACTAAGCTAGCGTTTATTTTTAGTAAAATCTTGTATTTTCTAAGGCAGTTTGATCTAATGCTGTGCTTGTCATGCTGTGAGTGAAGTGGGTAAGAATTACTTCTGGGGGAATTCTGCATCATTGCGCAAGGCAGAATTTTGCAGAGATTAATGTTGTGTGCGCAGAATTTCCTCCCCCCCCGAAATGGACTGCAGAGATGTTGGCCCCCACTAGGGGCCACTGGACCCAGCACAGCTCAGCTCGCAAATAGAAGACAAGGCCAGGGGGAGAGGGAGTGGACGTGGACTGGAGGGTTGCCTGCTGCTGCAGTTCCCAGCATACCCTGAAGGAAGAAGACAGTATGCAGGAAACTCCATGCAAGCCCAGAACCCAGCATCAGGCTGTTTCTCCCTCTGGATCCCTGGGCTCTAGGAGGATAGGGGGTGTGAGTGTCTGAGCCGAGGGGGGCCCTATAGCTGGGCTCTGGGGGTTGGGGGTGAGAGTGTCTGGGTTGGGGGGACCCCTGCAGCTGGGCTCTGGGAGGAAAGGTTGTGAGTTTCTGGGCCGAAGAGCCCCCCGGCTGGGCTCTGTGGGGGAGGGGGTAGAGAAACTGGGTTGTCATAGGGGTTTCTTTAACTCTATTCCTGAGGGATTTTTGTGTGTGTCTGTATTGTTACAGACAGACAGAGTTGCTGACAGGTATTTTGAAATAAATTACCAAAATAATTGAAACTGACATGATTATGTAGTGTTATTTTGACAAATAAAATTTGCAGAATTTTTAATCTTTTGGTGCAGAATTCCCCCAGGAGTAAGGAATGGAGAAACTTCAGCAAACGCTATCCTCAATAGCCTGTAACCCTCACCCAAGCCGCAACGTGAGGAGTGATGACAATGACTCAGTTCTCTACTGTGAGGGGAAGTCTGGTAAACTAATGCTTCTCCTGACCCCGTTTTGCTATCATGCCCCCTGCTGGCAGCAAACAGGAAACAACTAAGTGATAGCAGCTGTATTGGCAGGGGCCTGAACTCTTCAGGTGAGCTCTCACCTCCTTGCCACTGGTCTGTCTTTGGGAAGCAGGGGCACTCCTCTCCAATGTGCAGCTTCCCCCCTTGTGTTTCCCTCCCTCTATCCTGTGTCTTTCTCCTGCATCCCCACCAATAGGGCCCCTCCTTGAAGCTGCTGCTGCCTGCTGCATTCTCTCATCCACCCTCACCCCGACCTTTTGCAAGGTTGCTCTAATATAAATACACATTAATCCACTTCACACCCATTCCTGACTACTGGGTGTAGAAGAGGATTGTTTAAAAAACTGCCTCATTAAGTACACACCCAATTAACCGGAATGGCTTCAGAAGATGCACTAGCTGCTTGGGTATCAAACATTAAGGATTAAAATGCACAACACTGTGGTTAAATAAGGTTAGATGATGGAGTTTAGCAAAAGCAAAAAAGCAAGGTAAGGCTGATGAAATGCTTAAACTTAAGCCTTCACTCCAGCCCCAAACAATGGAACAAGTCCTAAAGGAACTGCAGCTTGCTTTGTTAGGTTATCTCAAAGGTGCAGGTGCTTTAGGGGTAAGTCTCCACTGCCTACTTTTCTAAAAGTAACCAAGTCTTTAATTAGATGTGTGTTCTGAGAAAATAGGGCTTTCATCTCCTACGCACTGAAGCACAACATTTGAAAAAGGTAGATATTGCTTGTGACAGTAACAGCTCAGTAGTAAAATGGAAACCACTTCTATCCTCTTTCAAATGTTCTTTTCTTATGGCCTTTTAAGATTGACAGATAAAATAATTTATAAGAATTAAAATATAAAATGGCTTAATTCCTTCCTTGTGCAATTCCAGAGACATGGTAGAAGTGATAATATCAAAGTGAATACTACACACACATCAAGTGGAAAATCTAATCAGTGAAAAATGCCACCAAAGCAATAACCAGAAAATTTCAAGAAAAAAGGCACTTCAGAAAAGAGCCCAAGGCAAAATATTTTATACGAAAATCTTAAGGATTAGTGTTTTGGAGTCAATGTAGCAATATATATACTCCCTCCTGACAACAAGAACGAGCCAATATAGACATATCTGTTAACACCTGATGCTAAACACTCATTTAGCTAATTATATTTCTTACCCACTTTTCAACCAACTCACACACAATAAAGCAGTTTGTTTTATAACAAAGCACTTTTCAATTTTAAATCTTTGTAGTTGCCTTTGTAAAACATTAAGTAACATATTATTTCTGGATGTTAAAGTTACACCAAAAGGGAAAGGGCAGTTAGTTACCTGTGACTGGAGGCTCTTTGAGATGTGTGGTCCCTATCTGTATTCCACAGATGGGATATGCATGTGCACCATGTGCCAAAGTCTAATTTTTTTTTGCAAGCAGTGTCCATTGGCCTCCTCATGCTCTGAGCCACGGGCACAAAAGATGGTGCAGGCCGACACTTCTCCAGTTTCCCATTCTTACCACAGTTCAATCAATCAATCAGCTACAGAAGGAGCGGAGGATGGGTAGCGAATACAGATAGGGACCACACACGAAGAACCCACAGTTATAGGTAGGTAACCTCTTCTTCGAGTGATAGTCCCTATGTGTATTCCACATATGGCAGATTAACAAGTAGTAGTCAGGCAGGCAATGGGTACCAAAGTGATAGTACAGCAATCTCAGGTGTCATTAGTAACAATAATGGTGAAAAAAATCCCACAGAAGTGAGGGTTTTATGTGGGTTGTGCTCCTTTCAAGTGTAGTTCCACACTACAGAATGACTAAAAATGCCATCATGTAACTCATGTGGGTATCAGTTGTATGACCTTACTTTAGTGGCTAAGGCCTCGTCTACACTCCAGAAATGGGCCAATTCAGCAGTTAAGTGTAGTTACACCCCATATGGTAGACAAGGACAAACTGAAGTTTGCAAGGATTGATTTATTCGGGGTTTACCCCAGTTACAAGGAAGTGCAAAACATGAGCTCAATGAGTGCAAATCCTGCATGTCCTTGTCTACACCTAAGGTTCAGCACCGTTGCAGCTACAGAGACTACAGAACTGAGGCTACTCTCAAGCATACATAAAGCATAGAGTAAGTTTTTACTACTTTTTATGTTAGCCACTGAGAGCCAATACGTTATGAGTGTGCAAGGAGGATTCTATTCTCTTATGCATCAAAGCAATTGTTTATTAATTGCCAATCAGTTACACCTGTCCAAAACTATTAGCAATAATGGGATTACACAGTTGTAATCCAGGGCCTAATTTAGTGATTTTTGGCAAAGGTAGAAAAAAAGAAAATGACTTAAATGGCAATCTGAGTTTCCAGAACCGGCTGTCTAAAAATCAAACATCCATCCTTTCACTTGTAAACTGACAGCCCTGGATACTAACAGATTTGAGTCACTAGGGTTTTTTCCCCCTGTCATTGTTAAAACATTAAATTAGGCCTTTGGTATAATCCCACTACCTCTAAATTTTGCACAAGTGTAACTGACTGAAATTTAAACAATCATTTTGATGCATAAGAGAACAGAAATCCTACTTGCACACTTGTAACGGAATCCTATGGAGTCACTGAAAAACACAGGCAGAACACATCACGATGTCCTTTTCAAAGAGTCACTTTTCAGAGCACACGCTATTTAGCAACATACATAAAACACAAACTCCCTGCTACATAACTACCCTGAACCACTAGATCACACACAAAGCTATACATCTTCACATGTGCAACAACTGGAGCATTCCTAAAATACTAGTTTATTTTCTAACCTTTAAAAAGATACCAATCAGATTCAAATTACATGCTTTAGAAAGGCCCCAGCTTTTTAGGAGATGAACAAGAGATAGATATCTACCTCCTGTCTCTCAACATCCATATTCCAGATAACAATTCCACCATCTGCACCACAAGAGATGAGTTGTCTTGTGTGGGGAGCATAGGAGAGACACTGAACTTTATCGCTGCAAAAGAAACATACAATATCAGTTAGTTAAAGGTTTAAACATATGTCCCAAGGCAAAGTAACTGGTTTGCCATATTTTTCTCTCTTGGCTCATTCATGTATAAAATTCACTAGTCCTACAATTCCATTAGTAGATTATATACTGTACCATGTGCTGTGAATTTGGTCCCCATTGGGTAGCGCACCACTTATTAGAGGAGGATTTAAAACAAGATTAGTTTTTAGATATAACTATTGCTTTTCCAGTTAATTAGGTTGTAGATCTTAGCTTCCTTGAAAGCCATGGTTGCATTGTAATTGAATGACCCCTGAGAATATAGTCCTAAAAACCTATAAACCACTATGGTAAAGTGCTCGCTCTCTCTCAGAACAAATGTGTCAGTTATTGGTTAATTTGTTAAATCCCCACACGGTGCCTGTGAATGAAGCAATGAAAAACCCAATGTTATCTAGCAACTTGAAGAGAAAAATAGTTTCTAAGGTGCTGCTGTGAGTATTCAAATCTAACACTAACAAATGAAAATAATTTCAAATAGAATAGAACTGATAAGGCTGCCCCAGATCTTCCCAAAATTTTAAGATTAAAAGGTTTTTAGAAAAATGGACTATTCCTCCTTTTGTTATTCTTTGTTAAACATGAAAAAAAAAGTGTGCTCAGCTCTATAGAACAGGGAAATATCAAGGCCCAGAAAACTTACTATCTAGGAGACAGGCACAGAAAGAAGACACTGAGATCAAGGGGGAAGGAATTACTTGAGCTCATTTTGTTTTCTTGCACTAGTCTTTTTTGCGGGAGCCTCCAGAAGAAATGGATCTTCAAGAGGGATAGCTCAGTGGTTTGAGCATTGGCCTACTAAACCCAGGGTTGTGAGTTCAACCCTTGGAGGGGGCCACTTAGGGATCTGGGGCAAAATCAGTACTTGGTCCGGCTAGTGAAGGCAGGGGGCTGGACTTGATGACCTTTCAAGGTCCCTTCCAGCTCTAGGAGATAGGATATCTCCATTTAAAAAAAAAAAAGGAGGGGGGTGGTTTAGTGCATTGAGCCCTGGTCTACACTACAAGTTTAGGTCGAATTTAGCAGCGTTAGATCGATTTAACCCTGGACCTATCCACACAACAAAGCCATTTTTGTTGGCTTAAAGGGCTCTTAAAATTGATTTCTGTACTTCTCCCCGACGAGGGGATTAGCGCTGGAATCGACATCGCCGGGTCGAATTTGGGGTAGTGTGGACGTAATTCGACTGTATTGGCCTCCGGGAGCTATCCCAGAGTGCTCCATTGTGACCGCTCTAGACAGCACTCTCAACTCAGATGCACTGGCTAGGTAGACAGGAAAAAGCCCCGGGAACTTTTGAATTTCATTTCCTGTTTGGCCAGCGTGGCAAGTTGATCAGCACAGGTGACCATGCAGTCTCAGAATCGCAAAAGAGCTCCAGCATGGACTGAACGGGAGGTACTGGATCTGATCGCTGTTTGGGGAGACGAATCCGTGCTAACAGAACTCCGTTCCAAAAGATGAAATGCCAAAATATTTGAAAAAAATCTCTAAAGGCACGATGGACAGAGGCTACAACAGGGACCCGCAGCAGTGCCACGTGAAAATTAAGGAGCTCAGGCAAGCCTACCAAAAAGCCAGAGGCAAACGGCCACTCTGGGTCAGAGCCCCAGACATGCTGCTTCTACGATGAGCTGCATGCAATTCTAGGGGGGGCCCCCACCACTACCCCACCCCTGTCCGTGGACACGTGCGAGGGGGGGGGGAAGGGAGTCTCACACAACAGGGATGAGGATTTGGGGGATGAGGAAGATGAGGAGGAGGAGGAGGAGGAGAGCACACAGCACACAAGCGGAGAAACCATTCTCCCCGACAGCCAGGAACTGTTTTATCACCCTGGAGCCAGTACTCTCCCAACCTGGGCTCACGGACCATGAAGCCAGAGAAGGCACCTCTGGTGAGTGTACCTTTGTAAATATAACGCATGGTTTAAAAGCAAGCGTGTTTAATGATTAATTTGCCCTGAAGACTTGGGATGCATTCGCGGTCAGTACAGCACTGCCTTTTAAATGGCCAACCCAACGGGTGCTTAGTATGGGAAAGGAGGGCGCTGCTGTTTGAAACCATTCCCACATGTTATGAAGGTTGAAGAAGCTGAAAGACTGTGGCTTACCATGGCTGCCTGCAAGCCAAATTCTGTTGCCCAACCCAGCGTCTGTGACCTCTCGCACCAAACCGGCAGGCCCTCAATATAAGAGGCAAAATGCGACCTTGTACCGAAAGCACACGTGCTATGTAATGTTAACAGCTTGGTTCACCGTGAAAGAGTCTACCCATTGTTCTCTAAAATGTGTCTTTAAGAATACTCTTTTTTTCCTCCAGCAGCTGCAAATGTTTTAACGATCCCCCTATCATCTCCGTCCCAGAGGCTAGTGCAGGTAAGGCGGCGAAAAAAAAACCGCACTCGCGATGAAATGTTCTCTGAGCTCATACAGTCCTCCCGCACTGAAAGAGCTCAGCAGAATGCGTGGAGGCAAACAGTGTCAGAGTCCAGGAAAGCAGAAAATGAACGCGAGAACAGGAGCAACGAGTGAGATGAGAGTTGACGGAAGCAAAAGAAGAGGTGGTGGCAGTGCGATAAGAGGAGACAGGATGCAATGCTGAGGCTACTGGGGGATCAAACCGATATGCTCCGGTGTCTGGTGGAGCATCAGGAAATGCAGCAGGAGCACAGACGGCCGCATCAGGAAATGCGGCAGGAGCACAGAGCCGTGTAGCCGCCTGCCCTCCTCCCCAAGTTCCATAGTCTCCTCACCCAGACACCCAAAAATGCGGGCGGAGGGAGAGGGGCTCCAGCCACTCCACCTCAGAGGACTGCCCAAGCAACAGAAGGCGGGCATTCAATAAGTTTTAAAGTGCAGTGTGGCCTTGTCCTTCCCTCCTACCCTCATCCACCACCCCACCCAGTGCTCCCCTCCTCACCCATCCCTCCCGGTCTACGTTGGCAGTTATCCCCCTATTTGTGATGAATTAATAAAGAATGCATGATTTTGCAACAATATTGACTTTATTGCCTCTGCAAGAGGTGATCGAAGGGGGGAGGGCAGTTGGCTTACAGGGAAGTAGATTGAACCAAGGGGGCGGGTTTTCATCAAGGAGGAACAAACAGAACTGTCACACCGAAGCCTGGCCAGTCATGAAACTGGTTTTCAAAGCTTCTCTGATGCGCAGCGCGCCCTGCTGTGCTCTTCTAATCGCCCTGGTGTCTGGCTGCATGTAATCAGCAGCCAGGCGATTTGCCTCAACCAGTCACCCCACCATAAACGTCTCCCCCTTACTCTCACAGATACTGTGGAGCACACAGCAAGTAGCAATAACAACGGGAATATTGGTTTCGCTGAGGTCTAACTGAGACAGTAAACTGCGCCAGCGCGCTTTTAAACATCCAAATGCACATTCTACCACCATTCTGCACTTGCTCAGCTCCTTACTACTGTCCAGTGTGCCTGTGTATGGCTTCATGAGCCATGGTATTAAGGGGTAGGCTGGGTCCCCAACAATAACTATAGGCATTTCAATGTCCCCAACAGTTATTTTCTGGTCTGGGAAGTAAGTCCCTTCCTGCAGCTGTTCAAACAGACCAGAGTTCCTGAAGATGCGAGCGTCATGTACCGTTCCCAGCCATCCCATGTTGATGTCGGTGAAACGTCCCTTGTGATCCACCAGTGCTTGCAGCACCATTGAAAAGTACCCCTTGCGGTTTATGTACTGGCTGCCAAGGTGGTCCAGTCCCAAGATAGGGATATGCATTCCGTCTATCGCCCCACCACAGTTAGTAAATGGCTTTGCTGCAATGGGATTCCCTATGAGCTGCACATTTCCCAGAGTCACTACCCTTGATAGCAGCAGCTCAGTGACTGTGTTGGCTACTTGGATCACAGCAGCCCCCATAGTAGATTTACCCACTCCAAATTGATTCCCGACTGACCGGTAGCGGTCTGGCATTGCAAGCTTCCAGAAGGCTATTGCCACTCGCTTCTCAGCTGTGAGGGCTGCTCTCATCTTGGTATTCTTGCGCTTCAGGGCAGGGGAAAGCAAATCACAAAGTTCCATGAAAGTGCCCTTACGCATGCAAAAGTTTTGCAGCCACTTGGAATCATCTCAGACCTGCAACACTATGCAGTCCCACCAGTCTCTGCTTGTTTCCCGGGCCCAGTTTCGGCGTTCCACGGCATGAACCTGCCCCATTACCACCATGATGTCCAAATTGCCAGGGTCTGTACTTTGAGAGAGGTCTGTGTCCATGTCCTCATCACTATGGTGATTGTGCTGTCGTCGCCTCCTCGCCTGCTTTTGTAGGTTCTGGTTCTGCACATACTGCAGGATAATGCGTGAGGTGTTTACAACGCTCACAACAGCAGCAGTGAGCTGAGCAGGCTCCATGCTTGCCGTGGTCTGGCATCTGAGGGACAGCAGGAAAGCAGAGTTGCTGTGGAATCGGTGGATGACGACGGATGCCACAAGAATAGATATTTATACCAACGACAAGAGGACCTGCGAGGTGGATTCATGGCACCAGGAGAGCAGAGTTGCAGCTGAAGTGGTGGCAGACGATGGTTAGCACTGTGCACATTTCCCGAGGACCCGGGAGCCCATGACAGACAACATGGAGAAATTTGCTGTTGAGGCAATATCAGCAGAGCAGAGTTGCAGCGGAAGCGGTGTATGACAATGACGATGGTTTGCAGTCCTACTGCACCGTCTGCTGCCAGCAGCACCCAGGACACAACAGCAGTGGTGTCAGTGAGCTGAGCGGGCTGCAGCTTGCCGTGGTATTGCGTCTGCGCGGAAAAAAAGCGTGAAACAATTGTCTGACGTTGCTTTCATGGAGGGAGGGGCAACTGACGACATGTACCCAAAACCACCCACGACAATGTTTTTGCCCCATCAGGCACTGGGAGCTTAACCCAGAATTCCAATGGGCGGCGGAGAATGCGGGAACTGTGCGATAGCTACCCACAGTGCACCGCTCCGTAAGTCGATGCTAGCCACAGTAGTGAGGACGCACTCCGACGACTTAATGCACTTAGTATGGACATACGCAGTCGACTGTATAAAATCGATTTCTAAAAATCGACTTCTACGAAATTAGGTCGATTTTATAGTGTAGACATACCCTGAGATTAGGTCAGAATCTTCACCCCACACTTTGGCACCAGCACTGCCTGACACCAAGCCAGGCTCATACTCTGAAGTGCTTTAATACTGGTCCATTATCTTGTATATGGATGCTCCTCTATGTAGCAATGCTTTTTGAAGGCAATTTAGAACAGTGCCACACTACTGTGTATCTATGACTTGCCAACTCAAAGGCAGCACTGTGTGGAAATGCCAGCTTTACTGTGGTTCTATCTAATGCAATGCATTACATCACTGAACCAGCATGTTCTCCAACACCGTCATACTGCAAATAAGATACAGAGGTTTGCCTGCACGTTAGATGCTGTGATGCTACAACAATGAGCCATGGCAGGGCATGCAGCAGTAGGCTTTAATATAAATAGACATAAAGCTTGAGTGTTTCAGTGAGGAAGTCCCAGGCATGCACTGTTGGAGTGATACAGAACCACAAAATCAAGGCAGCCCAATCAGCCAAGCAGAAAGTGCCTTTGAACAGTCAGTCAGCACAGTCACAGTAATTCAATGGTTGGAAAAGCACGCATGTGTGAAATTAGTCTTTAATATTGTGTTAGACCAAAAGTACCAAGTCATCCCCTCCTCTCTAGGTCTATTAAGTCTGGTTTGTACCTCTAGTGTATTCCCCTCTACAACAGCAGGAGCCAGTTCTGCCTTGCTCAGTTGCTGATGCTTAGGAACACTCATTTAACACGTTGACAAATGATGGCTAATTAGACAGAGCATCTTGGGTACAGCCTGGATTCTACATACATTCACATTTAAAAAATACTTGGGTAGCATGGAGTTAAAGTGGCTGGTACTCCGAATCTTGTGCTCCCTTCAAGGGGGCGGGGGGAGGGGGAAGAGAAGATAGAACCCGATCAGGAAAACAACCTCTCATTAAATTTAGTTAATATTGGTAATATACAAAGATACAGGAAGTCACACACAAATCCCATGCACAGACATAATATACTCCTTTGGTTCTGCTTCATTTTGTTTTTCTCCCCTAAACACAGGAGGAGGAAAAACTCTTCAAACGTACTTGTGTCCTTGTAATTCAATGGCTGTTCCTTTTCTTCCTCCTATGTCCCACATAATAATGGAATGATCCGAACTGCCTGAGAACAAAACTCGCTGCACTGGGTCCCAACAAAGAGCAGTGACACCACCTAAAACAGGAGAGAGACAGTACAGTTATTTAATTACAATTGAAGGTGGAAGGGAAGAATGTAATAAAAAGTGAGTCTCAACTTAAAGAGATGTGACTTAAGTTTAAACACATCCAACTCACCCTCCATCTGCACCACCACACTGCAGACTTTCCAACTGAAAGGTCTGGCACAGAATGAGCCCCACTGAAAAGCCTAGGAAACCAGAGCCAAATTCTAATCCTGCGTTTCTGTTGGTGCAGAGCCCAGTCCCAGCTCTGTAACTCATGCAGACTGAGCCCAGTGAATGGTAAACAAATCCTGGGATAGGAAGTTACCTCATGAGTGGTCAAAGAGCTGCTATATGGCCACCCATCTCCACACCCTGCAGGCAGAGTTTGTGATTAACAGTGGAGACACTGGGGAGTAATGAGAGGCGATGCCATCACAAAAATTGCAGGATGAGAACTGAGCAGCCTTGCCTCAAAGCTAGTAAGTCAGTGGGTTGTCAAAACACTTCCCACACCCTCAGCCCCAGCTGACTGGTTTGAAGTGGAGTGATAGGCCAATATGGAGATCCACTGAGGCCAAAGAACAGCTATAGGAGGAAAATAAATTGATCAATGAAGAATGAGCCATCAACCCCCCTCTCCATAGGCACCTGTTATATGGTGGGCTGACACACCAACTACAAGGACAATGTCAGAGCCCCAGCAGCAAAGTGACCAGTCAGCTCCTGCAATGCTTACTGTCCTTTTAAACGTCAACTCCTTACATGCTTCTGGTCACATCCTGGAAACACTGCGCACAGCATTCCAAACCCTCAGCAGTTCAGCTGACTACAAATGGGACTCCTCACATGCATGTGTTAGCAGGATCGGGACTTTATCTACTAAGGTCTTCTCTATCAGGGCTTTATTTGTTGTTGCAGCACTTTCCCACCAAAGTACTTTAAGGTGCAGAATTTTCACAATTTAAGTCTGGCTTCTCTCCTGTTTTTAGTAATACAGAATTACCACCCTTTACCTTGTTGACAGTTTAAGCTCATCTATTGTGCCCCCCAAAATACAGACATTTCAATTCAAACCATCACAGCTACTTACAAATTTTAAAAAGTTCATCCCATGGTAATGCAGAGCCTATATGAAGAACCAGAGATGATTATTTAACCTTAAACTTTACCTGTATGTCCCTTAAATGTTGTGACAAGGCTGCAGTTCTCTTGCTCTAGTTTGAGAATGGTTACCTGCCCAGAATGATCACCTATAAACACATGTCGGGTCTCAACATCAAATCTGATTGAAAGCATTGAGGAATCTTTTATAAAGGCTAGACAGAGGTTCTGAATTCTGGGATGTATCTATAAGAATATGTTGCATTTTTATGAAGTTACATAGCAGTTACTCGATTTTTTGTTTAAATACTAATTATTGTATTACACTGGAGTCATAGTTGGAATAACCAGTATTATATTTGCATTTACGGCACGCCCATCGCAGTACCATTGTGCCCCCGGGGCGGGGGGAGAGGGAGAATAGGGATAGCTCAGTGGTTTGAGCATTGGGCTGCTAAACCCAGGGTTGTGAGTTCAATCCTTGAGGGGGCCATTTAGGGATCTGGGGCAAAAATCTGCCTGGGGATTAGCCCTGCTTTGAGCAGGGGGTTAGACTAGATGACCTCCTGAGGTCCCTTCCAACCCTGATATTCTAGGATTCTATTCTATGATTAGAGACAGATCAGTTACCTCTAGGAAGATGACTCCTCCTTCCTTCTAAAATGGTTTCTAGTAGGTGGCAGTGGCTGTTCTTTGAGAGAGCTGGTTTGTGTCTTATGACATATTTGGGGAAATGCCAGTTTGAACAGGTGGATCCTGAAGTGTGGTCTAAACATGGCAAGATTACAACCAATTACTGGAATAATCCATTTTGACAGGTTAGACCCCCCTCAATCTAATTTTAGTTGCACCTCATATATTTGAGGAATGGGTTATTACAGAGGTGGGCAAACTATGGCCCACGGGCCACATCCAGTCCGTGGGACCCTCCTGCCCGGCCCCTGAGCTCCTGGCCTGGGAGGCTAGCCTCCGGCCCCATCCCTGCTGTTCCCCTTTCCCCACAGCCTCAGCTCACTGCGCCGCCGGTGCAATGCTCTGGGAGGCGGGGCTGCAAGCTCCTGGGGCAGCGCAGCTGCAGAGCTGCGGCCTGACCTGGTTCTCTGTGCTGCGTGGGGCGTGGCTGGTTCCAGCCGGGCGGCACGGCTGCCTGTCCTGGTGCAGCCGCACCGCCAGCCACTGCTCCAGGCAGCGCGGTCAGAGGGCAGGGAGCATGGGGGGTTGGATAGAGGGCAGGGGAGTTTGGGGTGCTGGTCAGGGGCCAGTGGTGTGGATAGGGGTTGGGGCGGTCAGAGGACAGGGAACAGGGGGGTTGAATGGGGGCAGGGATCCCGGTGGGGGGAAGAGTCAGGAATGAGAGGAGGGGTTGGATGGGGCGGCAGGGGGCAGTCAGGGGTGGGGGTTCCGGGGGCGGTCAGGAGACAGGGAGAAGGGGTTGAGTTTCACACATGAATGTCTACATGGCTATTTTTAGCACTGAAGTGCAAGACCTACAAATGAGAGTCTATAGACCAGGGGTCTCAAACTCCTGGGCCGTGGGCCATCTGTGGCCCATGGAGGAGACACAGGAGGAGAGACCCAGGCAGATAGTTGCTGGCAATGTCTGCTGTAGGCTCCGTCCCTGTAGCGCGCCCCGCACCCACCATAGCTCCCATTGGCTGGGGAAGAGGGACAGAGATCTCATCATTAGTTGCCAGGCAGAGTCAGCCATGGAGGCAGCATCACTTTTTTCCACAATGAATATAAACAAGTCAAAATACTGAACACAACTATCTGATGCACACCTTGCTGCAATCCTGAAGGTTTCAACTGCTCAGTCACGGAGGCCAAACAACAACCAACTGACAGAACTGAAGCATTGCCAGGTGTCTGGCAAACACTAAAAACTCTCTGACAGATGAAGAATTGTATAAAGTTGTATGACAGCTTTATTATTTCTAAGAAATTCAAAATAAAAAATACAATATAAATGTTTTCTTTTCTGAACACCATCTTCAGTGACATTATTGGCTCACTGGGAGGATTTGAGGACTGGCATTGGCCCTACGGTAAATTGAGTTTGAGACCCCTGCTATAGACCCAGGCTCTCTGAGTCTCTCTCTCTCTGCTGCAGGTGTTTTTTTCGCAATGTAGACATACCCAAAGAACTATGTATTCTGAAACAAGAGGCACAGCAGAGAACAGAGTCTGGAATTAACAGGGTAAAGGGGTTGTTAGCATTACCAGTCTATTACTTATATTTGTTGGTGTTAATACAAACACAGGAGCGGCTGTTCTGACATGATCTAAGGGTCCAGTTCAAATGATTTCCAAGCTGTGGGAAGAGTTCCCAGACCCCTAAAGGGAACTATCCAGAAGAAATGACAACAAGATCCTGTGTTAATCAACACTTAACGCTAATAAGGGCAAATATTTTAGAAGTGGAATTTACTCTTCACTATTTATACTTTTTTGCATTTCACTTAGCCTGAGCAAAGAGGCTGGTCAATTTCACTTGTTTGTACAGAAACTGATTTCAAGTCAATTTGATCTTCGGGTTCTCATGAACTAGTAAAATGGGCTGTTACCGCACTGTAGACACTATAAGAGCAGTTTCACTAACAACTCATTGAAATCTCCATTGTCTCAGTCTTTCTAAAAGACTGGTTTTTAAACTTACAATGTATCACTGATCAAAGGAGAGAGTTGACATTTCTTTTGTCAGGCAACTAGGGGCAGATCTTGGAGAATTAACCTGCTTGTGAGTAACATTTTAGGAATCATTTACTCTCCAGCTGAGCCCATATTTCAAAAGCATATTGTTCTGTTCCAAGGTAGAGAATATGCGCTCATTATTTCATATTAAGTCATTTAATTTTTGCCATGTGTGTGCACACGCTCGGACCTGATCATTGACCTACTTTGCTGCTATTATAATTCCCAAAAGAAAAAGCGTGTTTTAAATGAAGCTCCCATCAATCTCTATCTTACAATGAGACCACAATAGGATGCAGCTTTTAAGAATGGATACGTCAGAGTTTTTAAAAATAAATGTTTAAATCTAAATATACCTCATGCATAAAGTGGACAAAGCTATGAGGGCTGACAATTTTTAACTGAGTTTTAAAAATTATTTCCTTGTAAGGTTTTGAATATAGATGGTTAAGATGATGGAGGCCTGAAAATGGCTGTTTTAAACAAAGACGTGCAAAGACAAAAGAATCAGAGAAAAGCTAAGATGTTAACAAAGGATACTGCAGGCCGCAGGCCCCGGCACTGGTGCGATACCCTCCGAGCCGCTGCCCACTCTCCGAGCAGTGCCATGTGAATTGCTTGTCCTGTCCTGTGCTTAACACCCATTCCATCTCCAGGACAAACAGAATCATCATAACCCTGCCTTGGTGAGCTGGAAAATCAAGCAGAAAAACAAACAGACATAACACTGAGGAGAGTCAACCCTCTGCTATCCAAAAAAATCCACGAACATTAATCCCTTCCCACCAAACCACTTCTAGGGTCCAATCCTGCAAGCCTTTATTCACACCTGTAAGCCTAACTGATGTCCTAATAGGATTGGTCATGTGACTAACTACGTATGTAACAGCCCAATCTTGCAAGCCTTATGTCTATATGATACAGTAGAACCTCAGAGCTACGAACACCAGAGTTATGAACTGACCAGTCAACCACACATCTTATTTGGAACCGGAAGTATGCAATCAGGCAGCAGCAGAGACCAAAAAAAAAAGTAAATGCAGTACAGTACTATGTTAAATGTAAACTACTAAAAAAAATAGAGGGAAAGCAGCATTTTTCTTCTTAGTAAAGTTTCAAAGCTGTATTAAGTCAATGTTCAGTTTTAAACAATGTAACATTTTTAAAATGTTCAGAGTTACAAACAACCTCCATTTCTGAGATGTTCATAACTCTGCGGTGCTACTGTAATATACTTTTGCTTACACTTGCATTTTTCAGGAAAACTCCTATCACTGCAGTATCACCACTGGTAATGCTAGCATGGCAGGACTCAAGGCTGGGATTTTTAGACCTACTGAGCAGGCTTAGATAACATAGTGGTACAAACGCCCATGCCCTGTCTACACTCCCAGCATTGCTATCACTGGTGGAACTGCGCAGGTGGAAATGCAATCACAGGTTTTCTGAAGATTTAGCATAGACACAGCCTTAAACTAAAGAAGAGTTTTAGCACTGTACACACATTGTTGGAGTCCTGGTCACAGATAACAAATCAGAGTCAGTTTGTTTCAGTGCATCTCCTTGTGTGAATGGAAACCAACGAGGGATCTGCAAATGCGTCCGCACATCAGGCAGATGTGGCTGCGTGTTTTTGCCACAGCCTGCTTTCTTAACTCCCACCTCTCTTGGCTTTTTCTGTTCTGCTGTTCTCAATGGCTTTAATGGCAGACCAATAGGCCTGCTGCCATTGGCAGCAGCAGTTTCCCCTGCATTTGGGTTGACTTGGTCAGCTTTTAGGTGAACTTGGAGACTGTGCTTATATTGCTTTCACTGGTCCCCCAGCACATGTGCTCCCGTTTTCAACTGTCCATAAAGCATTGCTTTGGGGAATCGTATTGTCCAGGCATATGAGGTGACTAGCCCAGCCAAGTTGCCCCTCTATGATAACATTCAATGCTAGTCATGCAGGGGCCGGTCCAGGACTTTGATGTTTGGTATTCTGTCCGACCACTTGATGTTACAGGCGAGATGCAAACAGTGCACATGAAAACTGCGTACACATATGGCACACCAGGAAGTTATTCAAATAGGATGTTGAAAAAAGTGCTATATAAAGATCACAGCTGGTCAATATCAATAAAACAGCTGAACAAATAGATTTGTACTTCTACATAAATAAAACCCTCAACAGCTTTTAACCTAAGAAACGGTGCTCTACCTATCACTGATTCTTTAAATCAGTGACCTCTGGGCTGAACTGTGAAGTGCTGACTGAACAGATTTAAGTAAAAAAAGTGGTTTGAAAAAAAAAAAACGTACTGATTTATTCCTAGCTGTATCATAAAAGTGAATGCCATATTCCTCAATATACAAACCTATTGCTTTACTACTGTTCTGGGACTTTGAGACATATGTCAGCCAAACCAGGCTGCTTGTATCTGTTTATGTGAAAGTTGACACTGGAAAGAGATCAAATATCTTTGCAGCTGTATTCTAAACTGGTATTTTTTTAAAAAGCAAAATTACTCAGAATACAATCCTCAAATAAAGCACAGATTTTTGTTGTTGCATACACTACACAATATATGCATACTGTCTGTTGAATCCTATGGAGGAATTAGTTCTAGTCAAGGATGTAAAATCTGTGTAAACATCTGTCACTAGTTCCCCCACTTTTCAGGATCACGTTCCTCATGGCCTGGTAACACAATTAACACATGTGGCTCTAACAGTGGCCTCCAAACTTCTATAGCAAATGGGCCAGTTTACTAGACTAAAACTTAAGGTGTACAGTAACTCCTCACTTAAAGTCGTCCCGGTTAATGTTGTTTCGTTGCTGATCAATTAGGGAAAATGCTCGTTTAAAGTTGTGTAATGCTCCCTTATAACGTCATTTGGCAGTCGCCTGCTTTGTCTACTGCTTGCAGGAAGAGCAGCCCATTGGAGCTAGCTGGTGAGGGCTTGGAACCAGGGTGGAACGGCAGCCCCCCCATTAGCTCCCCGCTCCCCTAAGTTCCCTGTGCAGCAGCTGCCCAGCAGTCTAGCAATTGCAGCTGTCCCTCCCCCCACTGCCATGTGCTGCTCCTGCCCTCTGCCTTGGAGCTGCTCCCCGAGACTCCTGCTTGCTGTGTGGGGGGGAGGGAAGGAAGAGGGGGGCTAATGTCAGGGTGTTCCCCTCCCCCTGCTTACCCCATCTTCCATAGAGCAGGGGGGATACACCAGGGCTCAGGATGGGGGGAGCTTGCAGCAGCTGCGGTCTCAGCAAGCTGATCTAATTAACAAGGCAGTGTACTTAAAGGGGAAATGCGCATCTCTCCCTTCATTCCTGCTGCCTTGTAGAGTGAGAGAGTTAACCCTTGAGGGCTCAGCCAATTGCAAGTTCATCATTTAGCAGTAAGGGAAATATCCCACCCTCTGACTCCTCCACCTCAACCAAGCTTCACAACCATCATCACTGTGTACCAGTATTAAATTGTTTGTTTAAAACTTACAGAGAGAGAGAGAGAGAGAGAGAGAGAGAGAGAGAATGAATGAGTGAGTGGTCTTCCCTGGAACCTAACCCCCTCACTAACATTAATTCTTATGAACATAAGTGATCTCATAAGAACATAAGAACGGCCGTACCGGGTCAGACCAAAAGGTCCATCTAGCCCAGTATCCTGTCTACCGACAGTGGCCAATGCCAGGTGCCCCAGAGGGAGTGGACCAACAGGCAATGATCAAGTGATCTCTCTCCTGCCATCCATCTCCATCCTCTGACAAACAGAGACTAGGGACACCATTCCTTACCCATCCTGGCTAATAGCCATTAATGGACTTAACCACCATGAATTTATCTAGTTCTCTTTTAAACGCTGTTATAGTCCTAGCCTTCACAACCTCCTCAGGTAAGGAGTTCCACAAGTTGACTGTGCGCTGCGTGAAGAAGAACTTCCTTGTATTCGTTTTAAACCTGCTGCCTATTAATTTCATTTGGTGACCCCTAGTTCTTGTATTATGGGAATAAGTAAATAACTTTTCCTTATCCACTTTCTCCACATCACTCATGATTTTATATACCTCTATCATATCCCCCCTTAGTCTCCTCTTTTCCAAGCTGAAAAGTCCTAGCCTCTTTAATCTCTCCTCATATGGGACCCGTTCCAAACCCCTAATCATTTTAGTTGCCCTTTTCTGAACCTTTTCTAGTGCCAGTATATCTTTTTTGAGATGAGACCACCACATCTGTACGCAGTATTTGAGATGTGGGCGTACCATCGATTTATATAAGGGCAATAATATATTCTCAGTCTTATTCTCTATCCCCTTTTTAATGATCCCTAACATCCTGTTTGCTTTTTTGACCGCCTCTGCACACTGCGCGGACATCTTCAGAGAACTATCCACGATGACTCCAAGATCTTTTTCCTGACTTGTTGTAGCTAAATTAGCCCCCATCGTATTGTATGTATAGTTGGGGTTATTTTTTCCAATGTACATTACTTTACATTTATCCACATTAAATTTCATTTGCCATTTTGTTGCCCAATCACTTAGTTTTGTGAGATCTTTTTGAAGTTCGTCACAGTCTGCTTTGGTCTTAACTATCTTGAGCAGTTTAGTATCATCTGCAAGCTTTGCCACCTCACTGTTTACCCCTTTCTCCAGATCATTTATAAATAAGTTGAATAGGATTGGTCCGAGGACTGACCCTTGGGGAACACCACTAATTACCCCTCTCCATTCTGAGAATTTACCATTAATTCCTACCCTTTGTTCCCGGTCTTTTAACCAGTTCTCAATCCATGAAAGGACCTTCCCTGTTATCCCATGACAGCTTAATTTACATAAGAGCCTTTGGTGAGGGACCTTGTCAAAGGCTTTCTGGAAATCTAAGTACACTATGTCCACTGGATCCCCCTTGTCCACATGTTTGTTGACCCCTTCAAAGAACTCTAATAGATTAGTAAGACACGATTTCCCTTTACAGAAACCATGTTGACTATTGCTCAACAGTTTATGTTTTTCTATCTGTCTGACAATTCAAATCATTGTTTTTTCACTCTTGTAATCTCAGAACACAGTATAGTATCAATCCAATGACAAACCAAGGTTTTATATTAGTAAATCAATAATTACAGGAAATAACACTTTCTTCCCTTCTACTGCAAAAGAGAAAAAGGTTTGTTTTTTTTAAAAAGCAATTGATGACATTAACAAATGTAAAATATAACTCTGCTAACAAAGACTTATTGCATTTCTTACCCTGGTAACTTTTGACTGGTGTCATCTTGTTGTAATCTTCTGATAAAATAAACTCCTGTAAAAATAAAATAATGTTTAGAAATGTGAAATATTTGCAAATAAGTCTGTGCTCTATTTGAATTTACATAAAATATAGATTTTCTACCAAGTTCAAATCCAACATTAGCTAGAATTTTGTTGTCCAATACAAATAAATAGTTTCCCTTAAAATAAATAAATGACTATTAAATTCCACTACTACCAGAGTATTTCACCTTTGCAATCTGCCCAATAAGTGATTTCACAATAGTGACTTTGAATGAAATGGAGGTGGGAAAAGTGGAAACCAAAAAATTTAAAAGCAAGCTGGCCCAAGTTAATGACTTAGCTATTAGCCAACAACATGCCACAGAATGGGCGACCTGGGATCAAGTGCATCCCAAGTACTTTAGTTTCTCAAGCCAACTGGGGCTTCAATTCAATTGGTGTGTGTCTGTGTACTACTATCAGGGGGTAGCAGTGTTAGTCTGGATCTACAAAAACAACAAGGAGTCTGGTGGCACCTTAAAGACTAACAGATTTATTTGGGCATAAGCTTCGAAGAAGTGAGGTTTTTACCCACGAAAGCTTATGCCCAAATAAATCTGTTAGTCTTTAAGGTGCCACCAGACTCCTTGTTGTTTGTGTACTACTGCCCTCTTCTGGTTAAAAATAGGTCAGAGCCCAGGTACCTGTAATTCAATTTAGAGACGCAACAGCCCTAGTCCAACCCCTTACCAGTGTTAGATTATTCCTCATTGTGTTCCATCTAGTTTCAAATCTCAACAGATCTGTGTGTTGGGAAGTTTTCACAGATATCAAGGCCATATTTCCTTTTGCTTAATTTCATCCCACTGGTGATTCTATATCCCTTTGTACCATCCTTAAACTCAATATTTCTCCTTTTTTGGTGTTTACACGAGGCTGCGAACAGTTACATCTGTGTGTATGTGGGATGCCATGGATTATTACAAGCTCTCTCTAGATGGGAGAGGGAGGAGTGGTTTGGATCCTCAGCCTCGAGCACTTGTTTTGCCAGTTACAGGAGCATTCACATCAGAGGAGGTTGTCAGCCTCCCAATGCTGCTCAGGTTTGTGCCGATTTAAAAAAGCAACAGAAGTTACATTAACAGCTTAAGAACTATTTACGAAAATATCAGCATACAATAAAACCTGAGGAACAGTCTCCAGCCTTTGGAGCACAGAGCGGCAAACCCCATGCAAGTTAGTATTTACAGGGAGCACCGGTGTCCTTCGTCTGCTTGAGTTTTGAGGAAGAACAGATCAAAATACGGGAAACTAACTGGCCTCAGTTAAAATAATCAGATCGAAGTCTTGTGATACTGGATTGCAATGGCCTAATACCCAGATCTCAGAGTTTGTGCTTTGTGGTAGGATCATATGAATTTATTCTCAGATTGATGGTGGGCACAGACACTAAAAAAGTGACTTATAATGGACTAGACTTGTGGTCTCCAAAGTGGGGTGCGCAAGAGGATCCTTGGGGGTGCGCAGCAGGAGCAGCTTTTTTTTTTTTTCTTCTTGCTTCAGCGCGGCAGGGGGTGCGTGCTCAAAAATTTTTTACTGATAGGGGTGCGCGATCAAAAAAGTTTGGAGACCACTGAACTAGACAAAAAACAAGTGAAGGTGACATGTTCAAGCAGTATGGCATAACTTTGGGGCTGAAGCTCATGGAGTCCTTTCATAGGGAAACAGGTGCATGAAATGGGTACAGGCTTAGTCAACACTCATGAGCAAGTGAGAGAAAGCTAAAAATGCACAAGACAGCAAGTGTTGAGAGACTTCACGAGAAGAAAAGAGCAACAGTGACACTGGGGAAAAAACCATCCTTATTGTGACTTCAGTGAAAGGGGAGAGGATCACAGAAACTAAAATAGGTGAAGGTAGCACAGAGTAAGGGGAAAAATGAGACTCAGAGTATGTCTACACTACCCGCCGGATTGGCGGGCAGCGATCGATCCAGCGGGGATCGATACACGATAAATCGACCCCCGAGCACTCTCCCGTCGACTCCTGTACTCCATCACCACGAGAGGCACAGATAGAGTCGATGGGGGAGCAGCAGCAGTCGACTCACCGCGGTGAAGACACCACCGCAAGTCGATCGAAGTACGTCGACTTCAGCTACGTTATTCACGAAACTGAAGTTGCGTAACTTAGATCGATTCCCCCAGTGTAGACCAGGGCTAAGTAAAAATGTTTAAAATAAATGAAGTTTTAAAAACCACAGAGTACTGGGGTATCCAATTTGCAAGAACTGCCAAAACAATGAATGAATGACTAGTACTGCAATCTATTTGTAAAGAAAAGTATATTGTATATAAAAAATAATAAAAGCCATTCTTTGACTAGAGACTTGGTAGTTATTTAAAAAAAGCCAATGTTTCCCTATAGCTTCCAAGTTTCACGGAATAACCAGGGTCATCTCAGATCTCACTGTGAAGTAGCTATAGGGCTATATTAACTCTTTAAAATGGTGGCCAATTTAATCCAAAATCAGCCGACAGTAAAATGGCTCTGAGACAACCATTTCACAATAGTAACAGAGCAATCGTCCTCTAAAAGAGGCCATTATACCAAGGCACTGGATATGATCCACTAAAATTGAGGTCAGACTAATGAATATTACAGCCTGTCAGTCAAAGGTTACAAACACTGGACTGAAGAAATGAAATGTGACTGGTTTGTCTTACCAGTTTATGCAGCAACAGAGCACAAAAGCAAGTGGTTTATGTTTGTAGGTTTCCTTGGCAAGTTAATTATAATTGTATAATTGCGTTCTCTTGACTTGCCCTACTTCACCCTACTGTTCCCTTACTCTAATAATTTCACAATGGCTATCCCCTGGCACCAGCAGACTACAATTCAGAGCACAGTTAACAGTGGTAACAAATCTATTAAGTGCGCTGAATTTCTAGCCCAAGGTCACCCTGACATTTTCGCCCTCAGAGCAGCAAGAAACTGCTCTACCATTAATGTTAGTTTTGATTAGTTATTGCCCTAAAGATCCTAACAATCTAACCAAAGCATCAAGTGCTTTACAATAATGTTAATTTAGACCAAGGTTCTTTGGTGTGAAGTGTTATTTAACTTTCCTGACGTTACCTGAAAAAATAAGTCAGCTTTACTTGCCACAATGTGTAACAGTTAAACATTCCTACCTTATTAACCTTTAAGTTTAAAGCTCCATATGACACTGCAGTGGTGCATGGACTCAAGGGTTTTGAACCAGAGGTAGCTACATTAGTGTGGCAACAACGATCCCAGTCACATACCCAATAGTGTCAAGTATCGAGGGTAGCCATGTTAGTCTGTATCCACAAAAACAAGGAATCTGGTGGCACCTTAAAGACTAACAAATTTATTTGGGCATAAGCTTTCGTGGGTAAAAAACCCACTTCTTCAGATGCATGGAGTGAAAATTACAGATGCAGGCTTTATATACTGACACATGAAGAGAAGGGAGTTACCTCACAAGCGGAGAACCAGTGTTGACAGGGCCAATTCGATCAGGGTGGATGTAATCCACTCCCAATAATTGATGAGGAGGTGTCAATTCCAGGAGAGGCAAAGCTGCTTTTGCAGTGAGCCAGCCACTCCCAGTCCCTATTCAAGCCCAAATTAATGGTGTTACATTTGCAAATGAATTTTAGTTCTGCTGTTTCTCTTTTAAGTCTGTTTCTGAAGCGTTTTTGTTCAAGTATGGCTACTTTTAAATCTGTAATAGAATGTTCGGGGAGATTGAAGTGCTCTCCTACTGGCTTTTGTATGTTACCATCCCTGATGTCCGATTTGTGCCCATTTATTCTTTTACGTAGAGACTGTCTGGTTTGGCCAATGTACATGGCAGAGGGGCATTGCTGGCACATGATGGCATATATAACAACATTAGTACATGTGCAGGTGAATGAGTCCCTGATGGTGTGGTTGACGTGGTTGGGTCCTCAGGACCCACATCTACCTGCACATCTACTAATGTAACTATCAGTAACACGTGAACTCCAGTCTCATCACTGTCTTCACCCACCTCAAATTAACCTTCCACATTTTTCCAAAAGGAAGTAAGGTGGTATACATACAATGTACATCCATAACTAGTTCCAATTTTGCCTTATGGTCATATTACCTAACTACCAATTAATCACTAGTCTTCAGTGAAAGACTTTTCAAACGCTTTGTAACAAAGTATTACGGTGTTGTGGTATAGGGAATACTATGGTCACTGTCTAGCAAAGGTGAAAGTGGAATAAGGATTACCAATGTATTGATTACCTACTTGTGCTTTAATACACTGTGGATAGATATTTGCTAGTAACACAGAGATATAAAATAGACAAACTATCATTATACACAAACTTTAACCCCCCCTTTCCTTTCTTAAAAAGAGGAGGTTCAATGTATAAGAAAAAAATGTTCCATTAACCTGAACACAATCCATAGTTTTTAATCTTTTCTTCCTTTCCATACAAAATCCATAGCTACATCTCATTCTTGCCTTGTATTCTCTCTTCTTTATACATTCTTGGGTGTTTCCCCAACATTTTTTTTTTTATTATTTTCTGCTTCCCTTCCCCCTTTTGACCATTGTTTTCTTTTACTGCATTTTCATTCCCCTATCCTTGTCAAAAATGATTGAATTGGTTGCTCCAATGGACAAGTATTTTAATATAGGGTGCCCTGCTCACGAAGTTCATGCCTACTGCACCTATATGTTTTGTTTAGTCTCCACTTTGAGAACACTGGATTTCATTTCTAAAAACTGTACAAAGGTAAATTTTCATTTTTCTAACTATATATATATATATATATATATATATATAAATAAATAAATGTAAGTTTGCTATTTTCATGGAATATGGTTCTATTGTCAAAGCAATTGATTGCCAGTTGTTGTTAGACAACTTTCTGGCTCCGTCCATCATAAAGATAGAAGTCACCCACAAAGTTCAGAACACATCTGCCACAAATTGTAAGGGTTATTTCCACAGTACTTTCCTCAGGAATTGAAATTAGAAGTGGTGTTTGAATTTACAGGGGGGGTTGGAAAACAACTAAATTGACAACAGTTAGTTGATCACTCGGGGGGCGTGTGTGTTTAGGGAAATGGATTTGGATTGGACCTATCACTACTTAAATCGGAGGCGGATACATCTGACAAAGATGGACCCCAAGATAACTGGCTGTTGCTCTTCTGTGGCTAGCAACAATGGGTTGTAAACAAAAGCTTTTTTTTTGTTTGTTTGTTTAAATAAAGAGTTCTTCCACATCCACTTACAATTCTGAATGCCCACATTGGTTACACATACTGCCTATCAGGATGGAAGTTGCTGCTATAAACAAATTTTTGGTTGGCAAGGTAATTGGGCTCTTCAGAAGTCTGTTAGAATCTTCTTACCTACACTGTTTGCTATGATGAACCCTTCAAATGTCAGTCTGATTTGTTTCTAGATAAACTTATTTAGTCAGTCACAGAATGATAAAAATGTAGGGCTGGAAGGGACCTTGAGAAGTCATTAATTCCAGCCCCTTGCGCTCAGGGAAGACCACGTAACCCTAGACCATCCCAGATAGATGTTTGCCCAATCTGTTCTTAAAAGCATCCAATGATGGGGAGTCCACAACCTCCCTTGGAAGCCTATTCCAGTGCTGAATCCACTACAAAAGCCTTCATGAACTGGGGAGAAGAATCTTGATTAGGCAAGAATGATTTTGTCTTATTTGGTGCAGTATAGGCATCAACATTGAATAATAGTTGAGATAGAGAGGCCAATATTTTCCCTCAAAATTTTAATTAAAGTAATATCCTTTGTGAATTTTAATCTTTTCCCATCTGAAAATCTTGAATTTGGCCACATAGGCATCCTAATAGTACTCTCTTGACAATCAATGAGCAGATTGAGAGTCTACTATCCTCACACATTATTTATGTTAGCTACTAACAGGGTGCTCAGTGTTGTAGAAGAGGCAGAAAAAATGGCCTCTGGCCCAATGATCTCATAATCCCACTTGACAGACTATACAGTTTGGACACATATTCAGAGGTAGGTTCCATTTTAGACTCTTATTTAAAAGGGTGGATGACAGCATTTTTATTGGAGTGGGGTAGCGAGTACATTCCCCCAGAGGTAAACAGATTGGCTTCAGGATTAGAAAAAGATGAAGGCTCTTTAAAAGATAACTGTAATTGCATAGTCAACAGTAAGATTTTGTTTATCCCCCAAGGGACATTATGAAAGATGATCAAAGTGGGTTTTTTTTTAACTGGGAAATATTGCTCAGGATTAAGGATATTAAGGATTAAAAGATTTCAGAAAATGCAGAAAAAGTTGGGGCTGCTCCACGGAGTTTGGATTTGAAGTACGATTTTCATTCTGGGTTTAAAACAGTCTCCTTGATCTAGTTTGCAGAGTAGAATTCACAGGATATACTCCAGAAGCAAAATAAAGTTTAAGATCTCAAGTTTTGAAGTAACTCATTCTGTACAGAATACGAATCAGATCAACAGGCTGGGAGGGTGACGTAAACTATGATTTAATCTTCTTGCCTCTTGAGGAAAAAGATATTCTAACTGACACAATCTGGGTGAGCAAGCCAACGTGAGTTATTCAGTTACAGACATTGAAAGTGCGCCATATGACTAAGTCTCTAAATATCTAGCAGGAGCAAATGATAGAAGATGTTAAGATCAATTCTTCCTGATGGTAAAGAGTCATTGTTCTGAACGGGGTGTTTGATGGGATCTTTTCCTTGAGGCCCAACTGAGGGCTTGCTGTCCACACAAACGCTGAGTTTGCATCAAGCGGGAGTGTAAGTCTACCACATATTAGCCTGCCATGCATTAGGAGCTCATGAAGACAAGCCGTGAGATCATGCAAGATCTTTGCTTGCAACAAGAATAGTAGGAGAATAAGTGATAGTGTATAAATGTCCTTACCATTAAGGGAGGCAGAGCTTTTAAGATACCTTTATAAAAAGGGAGGTTTCTTCTTCACAGCCACTTGCGTGGGAGACTGGCATCTCCTTCAAAGCTTAATTTTCCTTCATGTTGAAGCAGAAAGTTTCTTTTTGGAGGGAAGAGTCCCTTGGCTTCTAAGGGACCTGAAATAGCCCTGAAGATTTGGAGTGAGCACTGGAATGAGAGGTACTCTTCAAAGACAGCTTTCCCAACTTCAGGCCAAGATTTGGGGAAGGGGTTGCAAAGTGAGAGCACAAGAAAAAAATAATACAACATGATTTTGTTTTAAGTGCCACCATTTCCTAAGGAAGTATGCAATCTGGCAGTGGTGATTAAAATCAATCATCGTGAGGCATAATCTGTCATCTTGTCTAAAGGTTCTGCTTATAAATTTAAACTTCCAAGCTGACAAGTTATAAAGTTTGAAAATAACCACTTGTGTCACTTCTAGGAGCAAAAGGAGGGAAGTTTATCATCCACTTTGTTTTATTCCATGACAAATGGGTGAACAATTCTAATTAACATTTAGCTAGAGGTTAAGTTAAATGGAAACATAACAGTAATTCATCTCAGCCACGAGTCTCCCAGCTCTTTTTCACCAGCTCTGGTGGAAAATCTGTCCCTCTACTGATTTTGACGGTAATGCAGCCTCTCTATATACAAACATCCTCCTTCTTACAATGCACTACCCCATTCACCAAAATGCCAGGCATATTACTGGAATCAGTCTCATTTTAAAAATGCATGTAGAAAGATTATTTTAACACATTTCCTTGATTTCTGAAAGTAGCATTTTGTCCCTGCCCTGTACCGATGCATTTGAAATAGTCTGGACTTTGAGTCAAAAGTTGGTTATCTTGGACTATTTCCCAGAAATTTTGTTCTATATTTTAGAATTATTTTAGAACATAACTGCTGCTTTCTGAACCATTAGCAATCAGATATTCCTCTGAATGCCTGACTAATTCAGATGTTGGGGGAATATTACAAAAAAAATCTGTATGCTATGTGATTTTTGCTGTTGCTGCTAATAGAAGATGCTGGTACTGTCAGAGCATTTAAAGGGCCAACACAAGGAAAAAATAGCCTGACAGAATAGAATCTGTGTGTAGATATAGCCCTATACTAACAAACCCAATAATGTACAATCTAAGAGATTGTAGCCAGCATATTTTTCCTCAATTTACTTTCTTTACAATAAATAACATGTGTCCTCCTAGAGGATCCAAGTGCCCTATCAATTATTTAGAATTACAAATGCAAAACAGTTCTATCAGCTCCCCCTTTCACACATGCAGGAGCAAAAATACCAACACTCCATTATGCTGGTAAGTATATTAACCCCGTCCCTCTCCTCAAAGGCCAGGCAAAACAAGTGCAGTGTGCGCTGAAAGACAAGTGCAAACTAAATCAGACTGGAGGAAAGGCTTCCATGAAGCCCTTACAGAAAACACCCTGTCAGCCCCTCCTTTATTAGATTAATGAGGATTTAGCATCAGCACTTCTGCTGACTGCAGCTATAGCCAGGGCCAGCTCTAGGAAGTGCAGGGCCCAATTTGAACATTTTCGGCGGGGCCCTGGCAGGGATGACTTAAAAAAAAAAAATGTAAAAAAAAGCCTTTCATTTCTTAGCAACCGGTTCCCTATAAAAAGTTCTGATTTAAGAGATGTGCCACAGTATGTATTTTTTGTACCAACGGGGTTACCATACGTTCGTATTTTCCCGGATGGCGATTTAAGAACCAAAAAGCCTGACATGTCCGGGAAAATAAGGATGTATGTTAACCCTACCTAAAGTTCTTTTCTAAAAAGATGGGCCTGAACTAGAAATGAGCTCCGTTTCACATGTGTGGGTCCCCACCACTCCCTGGGGGTGTGTTAGGGTGACCAGATGTCCCGATTTTATAGGGACAGTCCCGATTTTGGGGTCTTTTTCTTATATAGGATCATATTACCCCCATCCCCGTCCCGATTTTTCACACTTGCTGTCTGGTCACCCGGTGTGCACATGTGTGGGTCCCAGCTGCTCCTTGCCCCCCTCATTGAAGCAGGTGTGCAGGGTTAATGCCCTGGGTACTGCAGGGCACCAGTGGACATGGGGCTGGCTGGAGGCAGGGCAGGGGCTGACTGGAGGTAGGGTCTGGCTGCAGGCAGGGCAAGAGGTCCGGGGGTTGCTGGAGACAGGGGCTGGTGCGGGCAGGGCAGGGGGGTGTGGGGCTGGTGTGGGCAGAGGGTGCGGGTACAGCCCACCCTGTACGGTAAGTGCCCCCTCCTCCTCCCTCCCCCACCGGGGTAGCAGCAGCAGCCCAGGGCTCGGGGGCTATTTAAAGGGCCTGGGGCTCCTCTGCTTCCACTGCCCCGGCCCTTTAAATAGCCGCAGGAGCCCTGGGGAAGCGGTGGCACTCCAGCAGCTATTTAAAGGGCCGGGGCGGTAGAAGCAACGGGAGCCCCGGACTTTTTAAATAGCCCCCAGAGCCTCGCAGCCCTACCCCAGGGCTCCAGCAGTGGGGCTATGGTGACAATTTAAAGGGCCTGGGGCTTCAGCCCCTGCTGGGAGCCCCAGGCTCTTTAAATTGCCCCCTGGGGAAGCCGGGCCTCCTGGGTACAGCACACCGGCTCTTGCTGGTACGCCGTACCGGGGCTTGGGTGCGGGGCCCTCTTAGGGGCGGGGCCCGATTCAGGGGAATTGGTTGAATTGGCCTAAAGCCGGCCCTGGCTATAGCAGAATATAATGGGGAGATGCAGTCTCAGGCAGGCTGTTCCCAGGTCATTTCATGCTTTAGAAGTCAAAGCCAGCACCTTAAAACCTACCAGAGAGCGCACAGGTAACCAGGGCAGGTCCCAAAGCATGGGGGCCATGTGCTCTCTATAGGACACCATGCTTACCAAGAAGGCGAGTTAACTTTGGCACCTGTTCCAGCTTCCAAATCAATGTTAAGATATGGCCCCTTGTAAAGCACATGGCAAAGGTCTGACCGTGAAATGTCAAAGCTACAGATAACGGTACCAAGATTCTTATTTGAAAGAATGACAGAATGCCTCTGACCCAGGGCCGGCGCTGGCGACCCTAGGCAGTTGCCTAGGGTGGCAGGATTTGGGGGGTGGCATTTTGCAGCCCTCGGCAGAAATTCGGCAGCGGGGGAGGGGCGCCTTCCGCTCCGGGTCTTCGGTGGAAATTCGGAGGCGGGTCCTTCACTCGCTCCGGGACCCGCCGCCGAAGTGTCCTGAAGATGGAGCGGAAGGGACCCCCGCCGCCAAATGCTCAGAGGAGGAGCGCTGCTGCCTAGAGCGGCAAAAACCCTGGCGCCGCTCCTGCTCTGACCAACGCTGCCACCTGAGGCCCTAAAAACAGCTCTTAGTCTAGTCAGACGCCCAAGTAACAGTTTCCATAATAATTACAACCAAATGGCAACAGTGGGGCCCCTTTGATCCACATGGCAGATCTCTGCTTCAATATTCTGCTCTTTTTACATGCATGGGGATATCTCAGAAGTTACTGAAAGGAGAATGGACCCATTCACACTGCTGTAAATCAGAACGGACTCCACAGAAGGAAGTTCTCTCTCACAAAGGAGAATTACACCTGCGTAACATTGAATTAACAAAAGGGTAACCAGGACCAGTTTTTGTACAGTGCTCTGGAACAGTGTTATATATTACATATAAAGAGCTAACTGTATGAGTTGAGATGCATCATATGGATCTGAGAGTAACTTTACGCCCATTTGCTGTGTTCAGAGACCAATTTAGCACAAGTGATTAATAATTTGATCAAAGTTGGTAAATTAAAAACTTGTTATTGGACAAATAAACCCATACAATTTGTTTAGTTGCCTAATACCTCTAAACCCAGCTCAAGTTTATATAGCAGTTAGTTTGAAATTTGTCATGGGTCTTCTGTTTTCTGCACTAGAACGGTCAGTGTCATTAGTAGCTAGGATCAATGTTAATCTGTCATTTAGCCAATGCTAATTAAAATTCCTCAGCACAATAATATATACATACTTCTCAAAAGGGAAGTATTTCAATGGGAAATCTTATTTATATGTACTTACTGAGATTGAACCATTGTCTAGACCTACGGACAGCCTTCTTGTTTCCGGGTTAAAAGACATGCATGAACATGGAGCTGAAAAAAATGAACATGTTGATGAAGTTAACAAAACCATGATTCTCATTGATCTTGAAGCTCTGGAGTCCCTATCTAGCTAACATACTTATGAGGCTATTCTTTATTTTACCCCTTGATAGAAAAGCATAAACATACTCTTCCTGCAATGCTATTCAGTAAACCCTGTTACATCAGGAAATAAATGAGTAGCTATACAACTACTCCTTATTTCATGATCCACTTTTTCCCCCCTCAATTAAATTATTTAAACAGAAAATGTTATACAAGAGCAGTTGTGGGGTCACAGACCCCTCAAAGAATATTAAAGACATTTCAGTTTTAAAGTTTTTGTGGATTTAACAGAATGATTGAAGTTAATTTTCTACATTTTCTGATTTTCAGCTATAAAGTAATATAATATTATTTCTAAGGTTTACATCCCATCAGTTTAAATTCTTGAAGTAGGAAACTCCTATGGACTGAAAGGTCATTGAGTTTCAACAAAATTAAAGACAGATAGTCCATAATGGAACTACAGTTGTCAATCATCTCTATTATAATTAGATTACATTGTAACCAATGACTAAAAGTATGTTCAAAACAATATTCTATCTAATACCCTAGAAACACATTACCCTACACAACTACCACACTACAAATGTTCAGGATATTCTCTTGCAGCTTGCTTTTTAAAAAGTGTCTTAGGCTCTTTTGAGAATCTGGTGATGTTAATATGTTGGTGTAGAGTCAGAATTTTCTACTAAGAATTAGAGTTATGTTTGCTCTCTGTTTATAGACAGCCTTTTTAATCCAATTTAGGTGTGCAGTGATAGTTTTGTTTTTTTGCCTCTTAATACTGTAGCTGACGTCTCAATCAAGTTTCTGCAGGACAGGTTCAACATTACAACTGGCAATCTTAGCAGTGGGGCCAGGAATTCTTGCTCCTTCTGATTTTTACCATTATTCCTGTGATCAATATAGAATTAAAGAACTAAAGATTTTTAGTACTGCTTTTCACTGGATTTTTCTGTTCTGTTTTTGTAGCCCTCCCCCGACCCCTAACTACGTATGTGCACTTGCTTCTATAAATAGTGAATACCCTATATATTTTCAACTTGTTTTCTCAACAGTTTTAAACAAACACTCTAGATTAGTATCAAAACATCCATCAATCCAGTGGAGCCTCCATGTTCTTTATTTTGTGGCATAATCAGATGAAGACAAGACAATACAAAAAAGTTTGTGTTAGACATTTAACTGAAATTTCACCACCACGTGGAGTTTAGGATTGTATTGATTTATTTATTTATTGAGGGGCGAATACAGAATAATTTATGGCAACAGAAACTCAAAGAGCACAACAGTCAATCAAGTAGATCAAGAGTGGCTCTGATTACTTGTTTTTTCACTTTATTTTTTGGACTGTCTAACTTGCTGCTCAACGAACAGATAAAAGGCTTCAGTTAAAAAAGGAAGCGGTCACAATGAGAAGTATTTTGTGGTGCTACTAACACCACCAGAGATTATTAAAATGAAACTGGTGAATAGAAAAGTTTACTTTTCACCATTTTGCCATTTACTTAGTGGATTTAAAGCAATTTCTGTTAAGAGGTCATTCCAACTGCTGGTGCTTGGCGCAATGCTGTTATGTCTGGGTTTCTAACATTGCAGGGCAGTGTTTAAGGCAAATGATTATTCTTTCAAAAAAATCATTGTATCATACCAGACTATATAAAAGCCTTAAAATACCACCCCCACCCTACATTTTTGGTCCAGTGCTAGATAGTATCTAATCTAAAGAACCTCTACTACCATTGCAAATACTATTAACAGTTCACAGAAAATCAGATTTTTACAAATCACTGTCAGTGACGGGGTCCAATAAATTAGTTATTTTTCAAGTCATGCTTTTTCCAAAACACACAAACAATGTGTCAGTAATGGAGCTGACAAAAAAAAAAAAAAGCTTTTGGGTAAAAATATTCAAAAGCACTTAAACAACATAGGCCTAGTATAACTATTTTTATTAGGGTTTCCCCCCCCACCCAAACCACAATAGTTATACTGGTACCACCCCTAGTGTACATGCAGTTATTTCTGTTTACAAAGATGCCATACATCTTATTCCTTCTCTTATATAAAGCACCTTTTTACTGGCTTATTTACGTTCACCCTAGGGGGTTGAACTGCTTTAATTGTACCAGTATAGTTAAAGTGATACAGCTTGTGTGTAGACGAGCCCTTTCGTGCTTACTTCCCATTGAAACTACCTGAGTCTCATTGACTTAAGTGCTTTGAAAATAGAACTTAAGCTGGTAAAACATTTAAGGGCTTGTGAAAATTTTACCCACAGGACTAGTCATTTTCATTAAGTCCCTCTGCTTTAGTCTTATTAAGGGTTGTTCTTCAGAATGGAATGATCCAGTAACCCCTTCTGCCGCCGAAAAGACTTGAGGTGGTGTCTTTTGTTCATTTACTTACAAATATGACAAGTGACCCACCCTTAATGCACTCATTTTCACCTTCTCAAACTGAATTATAAAGGAATTAACAAATAATATAGTCTATACTCCCCCTATGGTACATTCCTCTCTGCTACAATGAAGTATATACTGTTACTTTACATCTGTGGTCTCCAACCTTTTTACGCACAAGATCACTTTTTGAATTTAAGTGCAACCCAGGATATACCCGGCCCCTTCCCTGAAGCCCGGCCCCTTCCCTAAAGCCCCACCCACTCACTCCATCCACACCTCCCTCCTTAGCTCGCTCTTTCTCACCCTCACTCACTGTCAGCTCTGGGAGGTAGTTTGGGTGCAGGAGGGGCTCCAGGCTGGGGCAGAGTGTTGGGGTGCAGAAGAGGATATGGGATGCTGGCTCTGGGAGGGGGGCAGGGCCGGGGTGCAGGAGGGGGTTTGGGGTGCTGGCTCTGGGAGGAGGCTCAAGGCTGGGGGTTGGGGTGTGGGCTCCTGCCGGGTGGCACTTACCTCAGGCGGCTCCTGGTTGGAGGCGCAGGGGGGCTAAGGCAGGCTCCCTGCTTGCCCCGGCCCCATGCTGCTCCTGGAAGCGGCCAAAACGCCCCCGTGGCCCTAATGGGGGAGGGGGGGCACGTGGCTCTGTGCACTGCTTCTGCCTGCAATCACCGCCCCCACAGCTCTCATTGGCCGCAGTTCCCCATTCCCGGCAAATGGGAGCTGTGCGGCTGGCACTTGCAGGCAGGAGCAGCACGCAGAGAACTCTGCCCCCACAGGGGCGTGCTGGCCGCTTCCATGAGTGGCTTGGGGCCAGGACAGGCAAGGAGCCTGCCTTAGCCCTGCTGTGCCGCCAGACTTTTAGCGGCCAGAGATCATGATAGACTGACAGAGGCTCCAGGATCGACCAGTCTATTGTGATCTACGGTTTGGTGACCACTGCTTTATATAATTATTATCCCTATGAGTCCCTTGAGATGGGATACAACCAATACTGATTTTATTTAAAAGCCATCATTTTTATACCTAATGCATATCCTGATTTACAACATATTTCACTCTCCCCTAGATCACAGTAGTTTGTATTGAAACTATTAAAACTAACATCAGGTAGGCAGAGCAGGCTACCTCCTGGTACATAACAAACTCCACCCTCCTCTATTACAGGATTCCATTCTACACTCTTTTAGCATATTTCTCTTCGCTAGACTGTTTCCCTTTCATAATCTTAAGGCCATCTACAGGCAAAAGTAAGGTTTAAACAGTGCTCGAATGCTTAACACTAACAAAGCCTTCGTGAATGTGCATGAGGAGGATGAGCTGCCTGTAGTTATCTTTTAGAGGCCCATTGTAAAGAATACTGCTGCTAAGCCAACTAACATGTACTGAACATGAGAACTATATTAACTTGTTTTTCAGTTCATTCCTGTTAGCCATATAGATCAGCAGTGCCTCTTAAGTCTGAGTTTTCACTGTCTGTTTCCCCAGAAGTAATAATCTATCAAGCATGAGGAGGGTGCTGTTCCAAAAACGAAGATCATCAACAAAAGAATTTTGTTGAATATGGGATGCTGGCTCTGGGGGGCATCTGTTAAAGAATTCAAAAGTTTCATTCCAGTGCTTTCTCTCATTTTGTTCTCGTTCCATATTCTGATATCCATTAATGACCTATTTCAACGCAAGGCCGGCAGAAACTCAAACAGCTGACATCTGGCTCAGTCCTGTAGCTCTCCCTTCTTTCTCCCTCTTCCTCACACAGACACTCCCAGCGTACTAAGAAGTAACAAGCACAAATAAGAATCCTGTACATCTGTGTTTTGAATAGTGATGCCAAAGTGACGTATGCATGTGATGCTAGTGGGATGGCTATGCTTGGGAGCAGGGATTTCAGCACATTCTGGTAGCAAAGAGACATCTTTCCCCCCACCTACAGCCCTAACAAGCCTTTTTAGACAGTCACTGCTCCAGTGCTGCTTTCTCTTGGCTAGAGAAGCTAAAAGAAACTGTGTGAAGAACACAGCAATGCCACTCCACACTCAGGTAGCAAGGTCACTTCTGGTGTAAGAGGTGTGTGGGGCAGTGGGAGTGACAATCACTCATGTCCCATCCAATAGCTTTCAGAAACAATGATATAGAAAAGACACAATGTGTGTCAATTCAGCAGGCAACACCTCACAGCCCTAGGATTATACTTGTATGCACTTAGAAAGAAATGCTAGAACAGCATGACTCATGTTCGATAGTTCTAAATTTTTCCAAGATATTGGGCGAGGGGGATGGTGCAAGATGTTCCTCAAAATTGGGTGTGGGGGTGAGGCTGACAGGCCAGCTCAAGTCAGAGCAATAGGCCAATTCTCTTGTGTGAGATTATCAAAGAAACGTTAAGTGTACTAATTCACTTGACTGTTAATTTATTTCAAAGGAAATGCGAATGATATGGTATTCACTTATCTAGAAACTGTTGATTGCCGTCGATTTACATTATGTGTATCCCTGTACTTAATTAACCCCTAGATCAAAAATTGTGAGAATACTTAAATAAGATTTTTCTTGATGTGTAAACTTAATGAAAACTAATGAAGGATTGTTCCTGGCTATCACACTATGCTTACATTATATGAGAATGGAGCATTGGAAATGTACAAGATCGCTAACTTCAAAGCATGCGTTGCTGTGTTCGACAATGGAAATTCAAAGACTTTGTTTATATTTAATCAGCAAAAGGAGAGGGTTCATGCTATGAATGAAAACACCTGCCAGACTGCCTTCCCTGGAAAGATGCTACAAGAATGGATTCAGCAATTGATCATGTATCTCTGAACTGGATGCTAACAGGGTGGAATACTGAACAAGTGGACAAAGATCCCTAGAATTACTCTGGGTAACCCCTGAGGAACTTTTGGAAATTTAGCAGATTACTGAAATGTTAAGAATTGTAGATTTATAAACTTTGACTCACCTGTTAATGTATTTTACCTGCTTTAACCTCTCAATAGTTCATTTCCTTTTTTAAAAAACTAATAAACCTTTAGTTGTTTACTAGAGAAATTGGCTGCCAGCATTGTCTTTGGTGTGATGTCGAGAGTATCCATTGACCTGGAATAAGTGACGGACCCTTTGGGGTTGGGAGTAACTTAATGAGATGTGATATTTGGTATAGTGACCAGTATCACGAAGTCCAATTTGTCTGGGTGGCAAGGTAGGCTGAAGAGCCTAAAGCAGGGGTGGGCAAATTTTTTGGCCTGAGGGCCACATCCGAGTTCCGAAACTGTATGGAGGGCCGGTGTAGTGTATTAAATTGCTCCCCGTAGGAATGTGCTACTTACGGTGTACTACTTATGGCTGCCAGTCCTGGTGCTCTGAGCGGCATGGTAAGG
The DNA here is from genome assembly GCF_002925995.2 of Terrapene triunguis. Taxonomy (NCBI): domain Eukaryota; kingdom Metazoa; phylum Chordata; order Testudines; family Emydidae; genus Terrapene; species Terrapene triunguis. The sequence continues at coordinate 15,073,864 of NW_020664490.1, forward strand.
GGGCAGGGAGTGGGGGGGTTGGATAAGGGGCAGGAGAACCCTGGGGGGTGGCAGTTAGGGGACAGGGAGCAGGGGACAGTTGGATAGGAGTGGGAGTCCCAGGGGGCCTGTCAGGGGGTGGGGGGTGTGGATAGGGGTCAGGGCAGTCAGGGGACAGGGAGCAGGAGGGGTTGGATGGGGGTGAGGTCCCAGGAGGGGGCAGTCAGGGGACAAGGAGCAGGGGGGGTTCGATGGGTCGGGGGTTCTGAGGGGGGCTGGGAGGAGGCGGATAGGGGGTAGGGGCCAGGCTGTTTGGGGAGGCACAGCTTTCCCTACCCGGGGTGTACTGTATTAAATTGCTCCCCGTAGCAATGTGCTACTTACGGTGTACTACTTACAGCTGCCAGTCCTGGTGCTCCGTAAGTAGCACATTCCTACGAGGAGCAATTTAATCTACTACACGCCGGCAGCTCTTGCAGCCCCACTGCCCGGCAGGAGCTCACAGCCCCACCGCCCAGAGCGCTGGCGGCACAGCGAGCTGAGGCTGTGGGGGAGTGGGGACAGGAGAGGACGGGACGGCGGCTAGCCTCCCTGGCTGGGAGCTCAAGGGCCGGGCAGGACAGTCCCGCGGGTCGGATATGGCCCGCGGGCCGTAGTTTGTCCATCTCTGGCCTAAAGGGACTGTTTGGGACTAAATGGTAAGACTAACAGATTGATCAGGAGTGCACATGTGTTACCGGTTTGGTGAAATCTAGTTGTAGACTATACCACCAGTTTGGCGTATATGCCTTGACAGTCTGACCTGAAATTGGCACTCACAATTGGGAGCCATTTCAGACTGCGTGACAAGTGGTGTAGGCGGCAGGATTCACATGCCACAGATCAGTTGGGCTTAAAGATTAGAACAGAAGGACAGAGGGAAATCTAAAATTACCCTGCTCAGAACTGATTTGAGACAGAATTAACGAGATGTCCCCATGTTTTCTCATGACACCCACCGTTTGCAGAGACACAAAACCCAACCCTCTGGATCTAGGGGATCTGGGCAGAGGTAACAAAAATCTTAAACACAAATGTATACAAATATTTTAAAGAAATAAATATCAGCCAAAGCAAATAAACGACCTACCGCTAAGGCATCTGTTCCACTACAGAGCTAGGTAAGGGAACACAACTGCTTAGGTCAGATTAACAGAACTGCAGCTGCTATAAATCAGCATAGCTTCATTGACTTCAATGGAGCTACCTACTTTTACCCCAGCAGAGGATGTGGCCCGGTATGTTTTTGAGCAACATACTGAATATACAGACCACTCAAGCACTGAGATTCCCACAAGCTCACCCATGGACACAAGATGGCGGTTAGAAGAAACGGCCTGCCAGGGACACCTGGAATCCTTCTTGAATAGAGTAACTGGGGTGTTTCCCCCGTTGAGCATGTTTGGTTTGGTTTGGAACATGTCAAAAAATATTGCATACTCCTGCTGCAGGATGTTAGTAACCCATCAATACAACAATGCTGTGCTAAGACTCCAAGCTTACAAGCCATTACTGGGGAACTAAACACTGAGTAGGTACAATGCATTTCCCAGTAAAGAGATGGGTCTGTCAATCAGCAAGTCTTAAAATGTAAACTTAACATGTAAATATTCTCTGATTGGAGAGCAAGGCTGAGGAAGGAAGAGAGATGGGAAGAGCGTTACATGTTAGTAACTCAGATTCACAGGATAACTTTGGTTTTCAGTACACTACGAGCAGGTGGGGTTTCCACCCAGCTCTGAATAGAATCCACGCACACTTAGCTCAAACTTACCCCTCCCACCCATCCCATTATTTTTTTCTTTATTGGTAACTCATAAGCACAACACAAGCCAGCCTAAGCTTTCTCCCTAGGGTTTCCATGCAGAAACCTGCCTTAGATCTGGTACCCTCTCTCTAAAAATCACTCCCCACTTCTGTTATATCTGTGTGAACTGACTTAAGGAGCCATACCTGCTAAGGAGTCAGCAGCTTGACAGAACTTTAACATGGTGCATCAGCAAAGAAGTCATGTCAACCTGTTGTGTGCATCATTTATAAACTTCCCTCTACAACTAGTGCAACCCTTCTCTAGAAGGTAGCCAAGATTTGCCACACTGGAGAAGACCATTGGCCTGTACGTCCAGTATCCTGCAGTAGCCAATACCAGATTCTTGCCCACTAAGCATTTTAAAGGTTATAATGCTATAGGAGAAAGGGGTGAAATATGAAAGGTTCTTACTGGAGACTCCTCAGCCTTGACTGACCCCTTTAATGGCAGAATTTTAGACTGGACTGAGTTTCCTGGCTTTTGGTGATTTGCATTACATTTGTATATAAAAGTGTTCAAGCATTCATTCATCACCTGACTCAGTGATTCTAGTTTCCTCTTGCTGCACTTTCACCTCCCCTCTCCAGTATTCTGTTAATGACCCTCAGGACTTTGTCCTCCATCCTCCACTCTTTTCCCCTTACACACAGATCTTCCCCTCTACTCATGAATTCTCCCCCACTCTTCACTCACCTCCAATTGCCCTCAGGCTGGCCCTCCCTTCTAATGCAGCCAAATTCCACTAGCCTCCTCCACTGCCCCAGCTCAGAAATTTGATGTCTCACCCTTTTTCTCTTCCTTCCATTGCCGAAAGCCATTTCTGATCTTCCTCTACATCATCATCATCATCTATGGAACCCACACTCTTCTCCATTCCCTACTGCTTAACTTTGACAAATGCTATGGTCATCTCCTCCCTTAATTTTTGTAACATTCTCCTCTCTGGCTTCCCTCAACTTCCACCTTCCTGTCCCTCCAGGATGCCTAGTTAAAAATAAGCACACCTTTTCCCACTGTTCTGATCAGATCACTGCCTACTTTAAATCCCATTATTGATTTTCCTCATTTCCCCTTAATTTCAAGGCTCTGTAAACACCATTCCTGTCTATAATTCTGTTCACTTCTTTCTACTTTCATTCTTTAGTTAGCTCATTGATGGTGGATGGATATGCTTGACATCTCCGGATGCTGCTGCTGTGACAGAGTGGTCATATCACTTACCCAGCATCAGAACCCATACGCCAGAAGATTGAGCTCATCTCAAATTGCCCATCCAATCCAGCCCCAACGTATTCTCTTCCCACTCTCCTCTTTGTATCTTCACTGATGCCACCTCTTTGGGGATATCCTCCCTCTTCTCACATATCAGACAATCCTCTCTTCTAGACCCTCTCTCAACAAAAGAGACACCACTTCCTCTGCAAAACTCCCTACACCACCTTCAGCTCATACTGGTGCATCATGAATCTGAACTAGATTGTCATCTCTTCAGGGTAGGGACTGTGCCTTTTGCTTTTAAAAAGAAATCACCACTACTAACACTTGAGCTAGTAATAGAAACAAAGGAGAAATTTTTACAAAGTATCAAATAATTTATATTAAATTTAAAAAAAGATAGGGGATTTTTTTTAATCGGTTCATAACTTGGTAAACAAGCTTCAGAGAACCTAGACATTTAGCTCAAGTATAGTATCTAGCATACAATTGTGAGCTCCCCAAAAGGTCACAAGCTCAGAGGTACATGTCCAGGCCCAAAGAAGTCAGTCGGCAAATACACAGTAAAGAATGAACATCCCAAAATACTTACATGGCATTGCATGGTATATGCTAGGCCAATATTGTCCACTCTCTCTCTTCAGCCACACACGGACAGTTCTGTAGAGGAAAAATAAGTCAGTCATTCATATTAATTTTCAAGTGAATGTTAGAGTTACTAGACAAATAGCCTTTGAAAACCAAAATATTTTGCCCAGAAAACAAAACACAAGAATCCCTTTGATTCCCTACTAGCCTGCCTCAGTCATTAACTGTATCTAGGGATAAGGTGACAGTTAATTCTCTATGCCCATCCCAATCCTTGGCATCTCTGCTGAATGCCCAATAATAACGAACTATCTGGCATGTGTGGTAGCATTTTTGATGTTGACTTTTGCCCACTAGGAAGTGGACTATGGCCACCAACACATTTCATATAATCCATCCGACAGTCATTAAGATAGCAATGACAACTAATTACTAGCAACATGAACCACATTCTAATCAAAAGGGCTCCTGAAAGAGAGGCCAAAGACCGATGTCCCTCCAGCTCCTGGTTGAAGCTAGAGGCTGGGTGGTTGTGGTGGAAGAGACTATAGTGGCGCTGCTGTACCCCTTTGGTGGAAAAGCAGAATTCAGTCCACAGTACTGTCAATCTGTCACATTTTACCAGCTGTAAAATTAATGTAAAGAGTTAATTTAGCAGGGTTGAACATGTTGTATGGAGGTGGAGAAAGTTACAAGGATTTTAGTCCAACGTTATTTGAATTTTTATCTACCGGTAATTATTGTTATTCATCCTTTAGATACTTATACATTTCATAGTATGCAAACAGAATGGCTCTACCCGAATTACTGAATTTCTTGTTCAAAGGTTGGGAGGGGTTCACAGTACCCTAGTGCCCCTCGGATTCATAAAAATCAAGTAATTCAGAAAGTTATAGACTTGGGACATTATACAAATATACTTAACTAAAATGCCTCTTATGTAGCTCTTTGGAACATATGCCACTCAGAAAAGGATACCTGAGGTGGTTTGTTAGTGTCGATACTGGAAGACTTATAGTTTGGACTATTTAAAAAAGACATGCATTTGGTTAAAATTACCTTTTTAGTTTTAACTGTCATTTATAGATGAGTAAGTGAAGGGTTAGATACACCTTGGCAGATTTTAAGGAAAACAATCAAATTTGTTTTGAGACTGCAGTCTATCATTGCAACCAATATGGTCACATTGTTTCCTTGTACTCCTCCATCCCTCTATCCATATCCATCTGTTGTCTCTTGTCTCACATCCACTCTCTCCATTGTAAAAGCAGCTCCCATTTTGGTGTGTTTGTGCCGGGTGAGCTCAGCACACAGTTCTGGGAATGTGGCCTTCTGCATCCAAAAGCTATGCCACCACCGCTGGTCATCCCAGGTTTGCATCACAATCTGATCCCACCATTTGGTGCTTGCTGCATGGGTCCAGAACTCCCAGTGGCCACCTGCAGCAGCTGGCCAAGTTTCATTCAATAGCCGCATCATCCACTTCCCCTTAGTATTTTCATTTGTAGTGTCGTGCAGCCGGCCACACTGTGGTAGCTGTGGTTCCACAAATTAAAAACAGGGTGACTGATTTGTTTTGTAAGCAGCCACAAGAGCTCTGCTAATCAGTTGAGCATGCATATTTGCCAGTGAGGTGGTGGACAGACTGAAAACTGTCATGAGAAAGACAGTAGATATCAAGATGGACCAGAGAATTGTGGGAACTTGACCCCAAACTCCCACAACTCCTTGAGAGCACTGGTTTCCCTCAATATCAACATGTGTTCCTGCAAACATTTCCCACAAAGTAATGTGCCAGATGGTGATGGGGATAATGGGATGCCTTCCCACTGTGCCGCACAGCTGCTGCTGATACAACTTGGCACTATGGGGACCCACTGCACCAGCAAAGGCAGCCAAATGTAAACACACCTCCACCGAAATAGCTATGCCAGCTGCTATATGCTGGCAGAACTGTTACTGATAAAGCTTTGTGGCGTAGACAGGTCTTAGATTTAAGCTCCTTGTGGCAGGGACCTGCTTTTTGCTGTGTAATTACAGTGTCTAGCACAATGGGATCCTGGTCCGTGGCTAGGGTTCCTCGGCACTATGGTAATACAAATTATTAACATTAAATGGAACTGCCTTTATTTCATGGTCTCCTCTTAATAAATTTTTTAGTAGACTTGCACACACAATATTCAGTATACAGAAATGAGTACAAACCACCAAGTAGCAGCTATTAGTTAACAGTGTCAGTACAGAAACCCAACAGGTATGCTAGGGTAATGTAAATTTAGACAATCACAAATAAGGTCAATATGCCATTGTGATGACTGCAGACTGATTTTTGTGGAGGACATTAGGCTAGTTAGTTTAGCAACACTATTAGGGTCTAATAAATGGTACTTAGGAGATCACCGTGTGGCCACTTAGCACTCCCTCAGCATCGAGGTAAGCAAATTCCAATCCTCCTTGCTCTTTGGAGTTGTGGCAGCATTCCAGGTTTGCTTCTCAAATGCTCCTGACTTTAAGCATACTTCTTCCTCCTCATTAAACAAACTCCTTGCTTTTCTCTGGGAGAGAGTTAAAGCAAAGCCTTCAAGCAAGCTGAGAGATGCAGTGGTTTTCCCTCTTTTGAGCAAGGAGAACGTAAAACTTAAACAGGCAGCAAACATGTTCACTGGTTTCCCTTCCTCTTCAGAGCAGAGAAGTCTTTAAAAAGGCAGCAAACAGACCAGTGTCAAAACACACACTAATAAAAGGCTTACACTGATCTTAGTAGTGTTAGCTCTGAGGAGCAGACTTTTTAGAGTATAGCATTTGAGCTGCTCAACCACTCCCAATCCCAAGAACTAGCCTTCCACTTTTGATGCACCAGGCTTGTTTCCCAGGAGGCCAATGAGTTCTCTATCTTTATAGGCCCTGCTAGATAATCCGTGGCCTCCCCACAAAGAACCTGGCCTGTAGCCCTGTAATCCATTCAGTCTGCTGACCCCTCCATCACACAAGTATGGCATATTTTTGTTAAATTTCAGGTTTGTATGTTTGTGACAAGAATGTCACATACTTTGCTGTACTATCACAACAGCACGGGTACATAAAGCTTCTACCAGCCTGCAGCAATAGATAGACAAGCAGCAATCAAAACCTGCCAAGATCTACCTCATCTGGAAATTCCCTGACTGCCAGCAACTAGGTGGCTGTGTTCAGATGAATTTTTTAACCTAGTCTTCTTTGAATTTGCTTTTATCATCCCCCAAAATATGTTTATTTTGGGATAGTCCCCCACATATCTAGAAGTACCAGTTTTACCACTACTATCCTAGCAGAGGACTGTCTGTCATACCCTATTCCGCAAGGATTTTTAAATGTAAAGTCCTATAGGAGATAGTGTATTTACAATTTAGATTAGAACAGATGGACACTTTGAATGGGGTACGCCAAACTTCCCTTCTCAGTGTCCAGCATCAAATCAGGCAGCAAAAAACTAAGTTCACATTTAATCCAAATTATTCTTTACATTTTCGTTTGCACTTTAAAAAGAATTCTATTAGTTATTAAAGAGCTACTGAATAATGATAAATCCTGGCAGTTTACTATCCTTTGAGTAGGAGAATGCACTCAACAGTCCATCTTCAACTAGTAGAAAACACTGCAATGAACTCAGATCTTGGGGGCTGCGTTACTTTGCTGAAAAGCTACATTTTCTTTAATCAGTACTGCCCTGAAGAGTACTGGAGCCTTATTAAAAACTTCAATAATAATCACCTCTAATAGATGGTTTATCTACAATATTTGAATTTACATTGACACTGCCCATTTCTGAATGGAATAGAAATGGAGCAGGGCCCCTTAATCTTTATTCAGAAGTTTTATTTGCTTACAAAGAATTCAGGCAGCAGAATAAATATTTAGCATCAAGAATTTAGAGCATAGGAGGAGCCAAACTATCCCCTGTAAGTGACTTTCAGCCTACATTCTGCACATTTTTGTACGCCTCTTGGTACAACACGGTCCGCCAGAAATTAAACCCAGAATTTTTAAAACCTCATAAGAAAGCAAAGCACAAATAAATGTAGTTTAAATGCATTTATTATGGAAATAAAGCATAGAGTATATCTGCTGGTTGCTTAGTTACTGAAATATAACAGAGTACCCACCCACCTCAAAATCCATTCTTCAGCTGCTCTAGAATGCAAGTCACATTACCATGGAAATGAACTGTCCCTTTGAAAGTGAAGTCATATTTTGCTGCCAGTGAAATGATTTAAAAAGAACTTTGAGAGTACTCGATGAATCAATGGATACTTTTCTAGTCCTTTCATGACAGATCTTTGTGCATTCTATAGACTGAAAAACTGCATAAAATGAACAATTATGCCACTCAAAGGAGTGAGACTGCACTCTTTATATATTAAAGGGATACAAAATCTTATTACTTAATTTTAACACAGCTTTTTAAATACAAATTTTTTCCAGTTTCTATGCAGGAGTGTGTGTGCATGCATCCCAAGTCCAACTAGTCTGCTTGACTAGACTACTAAATAAAGTAAGTCAAGAAGTTACATATGATATTTTTTGACCACTAAGACACTTTTCCCAGATGTCAGATCCTAATTTTTAAGTGTGTATAATATGTTAAAGGGAGTCAGAGCAATGCTTGGCACCTGGTGCAATGCAAGCAGGCAAAACGCAAAATTCCTTAGGTATCTTTGCCAGTCACCTCTGTTCTGACCTGCAAGATCTTGTAAGTTCAATGGATGGTAAGCAGGTGGTGCATCAATCCTCTGAGATGCAAAGCCCCTCCTGTGTGTGCCTGAGTTATCCTCAACATCCTGCATGATCACATTTTGGGAAATGGCAGATACTATTCTTGAGTGTAATGTATCTAACCATATAGAAAGCATCTAAGCATTGTCTCACAGTTGTGTGCACTTTAACATCATGGACTCTGTTGTAAGAGATTCCAATAATGGCAAATATTTACTATGAAGGGATACAGTATCACATGGACTTCTGAGTTCTTCGTGGCATCTGTACAGGTGCCCAGTTCGCTGGGTGACTATGTTGTGTGGTAAGTGCTACCTCAATGGTCATTTTCCAGGGTGTTTTAAGGTTTGTTTTGTTTTCTTTTAACACTTTCATTAGATAAGGTTGCCCACCTTAACTGTGCATTTGCTGTGTTCTCTACTCCCTGCAGTTCCCCCCTTCCCCTGAAAAATGTATGAGTTTGGTGTTTTGAAGTCTCATTCTGGGGAGTTACAGGGTGAAGATGCTGTTATGAGGGAGTAACCTTAAGGTTTTTTGCAACTGAACATCTACAAAGTCAAAATTTCCTGAGGAACTGCATGGGAAAATGGACACCTCTCTTACCCCCCCCCCCCCAAAAAAAAAAAAAAAGAAAGAAAAAAGAAAGAGAGAGAAGATTATAGCCCAGATAGGAGGAAGTTTGAAAAATGGGTGGCTTTCCTGTTTAAAAAAAAAAAAAAAAAATCACCTTCCAGTCTAGCTTCCTCAGTATGTGTGGATAGTTGTCTGTCATGGAGAGTCACGTTTTCCTAGTAGTTGTAAAATATTCACCTAAACTAGGGGCAGTCAGCATCACTGCCCACACACTTGTGAGATTTATTTTTAATTAGTATTGCAATAGCACCGAGGAGCCCAGTTATACACCAAGGTCCCACTGTCCCAGGGACTGTACAAAACATGAGACGTCAGTCCTTGCCCCAAAGAATTTACAATTTAAGATCACAGGTACTTACCCTTTAAGTTTCCGGTGCTGGCTGGATTTAAATTTTTAACAAACAAATGCCTTATCCTCTAAGCATTGTATCAGATATCAACAAATTAGTTATCTATCTATCCCCTCTGAAGATAAAATGATGCAGAAAGTATGTGGATTTTCTAGAGATTCTTACATACCTTCCTTTCCTACATACTAATCAGAATTCCACTCTAACAACCCCACTTACTGTAGAGATCTGCGTCACCATGAATTTCATGCAGATATTGAACATAAGAACGGCCATACGGAGTCAGACCAAAGGTTCATCTAGCCCAGCATCCTGTCTTTTGACAGTGGCCGATGCCAGGCATTTCAGAGGGAATGAACAGAATAGGTAATCAAGTAAGCCATCCCCTCTGGCCCGTTCCCAGCTTCTGGAAAACAGAGGCTAGGGACACCATCCCTGCCCATCTTGGCTAATAGCCATTGATGGACCTATCCTCCATGAACTTATCTAGTTCTTTTTTGAACCCTGTTATAGTCTTGGCCTTCACAACATTCTCTGGCAAAGCATTCCACAGATTTTCTTCACACAACGCATAGCCAAAACTTGCTTTTGTTTTAAACCTGCTGCCTATTAATTTCATTTGGTGACCCCTACTTCTTGTGTTATTTACTTTCTCCACAACAGTCATGCTTTTATAGACCTCTGTCATACCCACCCCCCTTAGTTGTCTCTTTCCCAAGCTGAAAAATCCCAGTCTTATTAAACTGTCCTCCTATGGAAACCATTCCATACCCCTAATCATTTTTGTTGCCCTTTTCTGTACCTTTTCCAATTCCAATATATCTTTTTTGAAATGGTGTGACCACATCTGCCCGCAGTATTCAATAGGTGGGCAAACCATGGATTTACATAGAGACAATATGATATTTTCTGTCTTATTATCTATCCCTTTCCTAACAATTCCTAACATTTGGTTCGCTTTTTTAACTGCCACTGCACATTGAGTGGATGTTTTCAGAGAACTATGCACAATGACTCCACGATCAGCTAATTTAGACCCAATCATTTTATATGTATAGTCGGGATTATGTTTTCCACTGTGCATTACTTTGCATTTATCAACATTGAATTTCATCTGTCATTTTCTTGCCCAGTCACCCAGTTTTGTGAGGTCCCTTGGTAACTCTTTGCAATCTGCTTTGGACTTAAACTACCTTGAGTAGTTTTGTACCATCTGAAAATTTTGCCACCTCACTGTTTACCCCTTTTTAAAGATAATTTATGAATAAGTTGAACAGCACCAGTCCCAGCACAGACCTCTGGGGGATACCACTATTTACCTCTCTCCATTACGAAAACTGACCATTTATTCCTACTCTTTGTTTCCTATCTTTTAACCAGTTACTGATCCATGAGAGGACCTTCCCGCTTATCCCATGACTGCATACTTTGCTTACGAGCCTTCGGCGAGGGACCTTCTCAAAGGCTTTCTGAAAATCTAAGCACACTATATCCACATGCTTGTTGACCCCCTCAAAAGAATTCTAATAGATTATTTCCCTTTACAAAAACAATGTCTCACCAACGTTGACTCTTCTCCAACAAATCGTGATCATCTATGCATCTGCTAATTCTGTTCTTTACTATAGTTTCAACCAGTTTGCCCAGTACTGAAGTTAGGCTTACCTCTGGAGCCTTTTTTAAAATCTGGCGTCACATCAGCTTCTATACCAGATGACTGGAGCATAGCTAATTTAAATGATAGGTTACATACCACTGTTAGTAGTTCTAGACTGTCATGAAAAGCTTAATACTGGGGGGAAAAAAATCAATATAGACAAAGCAGTTTCTAAAGATTATTGAGATCGAGGGAGAGACAAGGCAGACCAACACCTCATGATACCAGATCCAGCTCTCGCTCAAGTGTATTAGGGAGAATTCGGAGGAAAAAGAATGAGCCAGGATATGGCTCCACACCCAGAAGCATCCACGTGCTGTGGGAGAAATGCATGCTGGATAATTACCATGGCATTAGATTTGTAATTTTCCCTCTTACAGAGGGAAAAATTCAATAGTGAATGTCAAGTTCAATGTTAGGAGCAAAATGGGTTACATCTCCATTTATGGTGAAGCTGCCCAGGGGATCGTGGAAGCAAGACAAATTTAAAAATGTAATAGGTTTGCCTACAGCTCTAGCCCCCAAAGTATTACTGGGCTGGAAGACAGCTCCTTCAAAATGAATAAAGATCTTTCAGTGAAGATAATGCCATGCAGCCAGACATACAACTGCCCTCTGTCAGCTGTATTGACTAAAGATCCATCTTAAGAGTGTTTGAAAAGCTCCCCAGTACTATCCACAGAGGAGACAACAATGAACTCTATTTGGGGACTACTTAAAAGTTCAGATACTGGCTGCCTGACTGGAGCAAGTCTGTATACTTGGACTTGGGCAGAATACAACAGGCAATTTAGGAAAGGATATATTAATGGTGTATCCAGGGTTTGTTGAACTGTACAGTTTTCTGTGCTCATAGGATAGATGTATTTGCAAGCATGCTTTGACCTCCATGTACTAGGTCTTTTCTTGCCTTAGCAAAATGAAGGCTTTAACCAAAAAAAAAAAAAAAAAAAAAAAGTTACCAAATATCCATCAGCGACAATGCTGATGTGTTCACAAAAGCACATTGATCTGAAGTGAAGACTGAAATGTTTGCCTCCAACAGCAAAAGCTTTATCCTGCTGTCATATTCAGATAGGGAAAACGTTGCTCTTGATAACATCGTTTCAAACTAAGCCAGAACCCTGATAATTCTGTCATCTTTGACAGAGATCCTGCCATTAGAAAGAAAAAGAAACTGAGCAAAATAAATTTACAAAAAAATACTATAGTATCATAACACCTCCCCCAAAGACGACCAGTACGGACCTGCTCCATCCACCTTTTGAGTGAGAGATGTGAGCTGAGAATGGCCCCTGCCAGTTAATAAGAACTGGCCTCCAGGAGATTTCTGGAGGAACAGAAGGTTATTTATGTTAGCAGCAATTAATTTGTAACCTAATTCCAGTGGCTTGTAACTAGTGGTGGGGAGTTTTTCCATTTCTATGAGAGAGTTAATAGTGACAGAGGACACAAGAATAGAAGTGAGAGATGGTGACAGGAAATAATTTCAAAGTAATTTGTCTTATAAAAAAAAAAAAGAGAAGGCTTAAATCGTCGATCCATAAAATGGGGGGGGGGCCCCTGCATATTTGCAGTGGGGGCAAAGGGAGGGTAGAGATCAATCTAGGCTTTGTATTTTCTATAGCAACTTCCATCAGAAAGTGACAAATTACTAGATCAAACTCCAAGGTCTTTACTCACTACTTTTTACTCCAGCAAACTCTGAAATCAGTGAGAATGTGCTTCAATATGGACCAAGCAAGGACTTCAGCATCTGACTACTATTAAGTGCTAGGAGACAATAGCATGGCTATTCATCATTATATACTTATTGTCCTAGGTTCTTCTTTAGTCATCAGAGAAGGATTTGGTTAACAGATTCAACCAAATCAATTACTGGTTTAAAGTAGACAAAAATGTGGACAATATATCCTATTTTATTCCGTGTGTACTTAGTTACAGGTTAATAAAGCAACTATTCAAATTATTCAAGCATCCACTACCAAAAAGCCCCTTAAAATATGCAGACATATACTTAACACAAAGTTGGGAACTTACTCCAGTATTATCTAGTACATTTATACTACCCTGACAAGCAAGCTTGCTGTACTACTCATTCCCTTCTATGTATGCAGCAAGTTATACAGAAGTATTTTGTGCATTGGCATACAGCCTAAGATGGTCACATTCTTGTATCCTGGCACACCTATTTCTACATTTAATATTTACCGGAATGGGAGATTACTTTATAGATCACAGCACTTAATGTACCATATTTATAGAGTTTTGGCTCATCTCAGCTTTGGTTCAGAAGAAATGATTCTGTAATTTAGTTAAAAAAAAATAAATAATAATAATAATAATAATAAAAAAAAAAAATAAAAAGCTGGGGTGTTGCCTATATTTTTCCCTCAAGCTGCTGGGATTCCTTTTGATTTATAAGAGAGTCATGGAATTATTTTCATTAAAATTGGGCATGGAGACATTTGCTAAAGTTTCTAGCACAATTAAAAGTCTTTAACATTAAAGAGTAGATGTACTTATGTGAGGTGTTTAGAATGGTCCGGCACATAACCTCATTGACACAGTGTCTGGTATAAAGAAAGTTTAATGCAACAGAAAATTGTGGGCTTTTCCCCCCTTTTCTTTTTTCATGCACTGTTGTGAACATGAGCACTCAATTGCATACCCAAAATATGAGATTCATAACAGACTGAGGGAATTTAGTGCTTACATAGCTGCAAACTGTTTACTGGCCCCTTGCTCAACATTTTCCCCCTCATTGCATGTAAGTAAATGCCACACTGATGTATAAAGACACTTCAGTGTACAATGCAATGTCTTTACTGTTCAAAGCAATTATTAATTATTGCAGTCTTTAGAAAAAATATTCATTTAAAAAAAGCAAAAGTGACTAGACAGGATTAGAAAATGCAACATTCTTGTGAAGTCTACCTTATTGTTTTGTTAAGGTATGAACTATACATTTGTAAAATACATCAACAAATCCCTTATATTTTTTTTTCCATTAGCTCCTTCTCTCTTTTAGAGTAACCTGCCACAGAATTTCAGCGTAGTCAGTTACCTCCAAATTCAAAGGATTTAGTTCAGAAAGTAGAGATGAACAAGGGAGTGGCAGGGTGATCTATGAATCTTGGCTAGGGAAGCATCCTTTTCCTAAGGAAACCCACTATCATTTGATCTCACTTGAGAAAAACATGTTTTTGTTCATAAGCAGTCCTTTCAGAACATCTAAAATGCCTATGCATTAGCATACACAGAAGTCAAACAGAAGGTGCATTTCTTTGACTCATGAGACCTATTCTATTTTTAAAGTCTAATTTGTCAGTTTTCATATACTGCATTCTGAAAAACATTCTTAGGGTCTTGTGGATTTGTCCTTTTAGCAAAATTATCAGCCTAAACAAACAAGTTAAACCATTTCCTATATGAAAATTTCCTATGTGAAAGCCCATACTTTACACAAAGCTGGTAACTTAGTCCATTAAGCAGTGCATTTATACTGCTTAGCAAAACAAGCAGCATATTCCATTCATTCCCTACCGCATATGCGCCAGATTACTCAGGTGTACACAAGTCTGTAGGAGTGGTAAGATTTAGCCTTAAGAGGAACCAGAGCCAACTCTCAACTGTTAATACCCTTGGCATATTATACTCCATATGCTAACCTGCAATGCGACTGCCACCACACATTAGTCAGACAAACCCTACTACACATAGCAGAACCAAAGTCAGTATCAGAACTGAGACAAAGAGCCACCACTAGAAAACCTAAATCAAACTGCTGTAGCACAACTACTGGCCATAGTCAGCAGTGTTCCAGATACTCTTGTGTGGTACGTGATTGTCAAAAGGTTCATAGGTCCACAAAAAAGTTCCTGTAACAGTGTCTACAAGAAACACTCACAGTTGTGTTGCTATCCCACCACTAGCTTGTCACCAGGTACTCTTCACAGTGACGCAGAGCACTGATCATCATGCAAGTGTGTGAGTAGGTGCACATGTCCTGACACAGGTTGCATGGATTTGGTTTCTGCCAACATAAGGGAAAAGAGGATGAGAATGAGGGTAAATCTGATGCACCTGGGAAGTGCTGAAAATAGGGCTGTCAAGCGATTAAAAACATTAAACATGATTAATTGCGTTAATTGTGCTGTTAAACAATAGAATTCCATTTACTTAAGTATTTTTGGATGTTTTCTACATTTTCAAATAGACAGTGCTCATTTTATATTTTTTATTACAAATATTTGCACTGTAAAAAAACAAAAATAGTATTTTTCACTTCACCCAATACAAGTACTGTAGTGCAATCTCTATCATGAAAGTTGAACTTACAAATGTAGAATTATGTACAAAAAATAACTGCATTCAAAAATAAAAATGTAAAACTTTAGAGCCTACAAGTCCACTCAATCCTATTTCTTGTTCAGTCAATCGCTCAGACAAAAAAGTTTGTTTACATTAACAGGCGATAATGCTGCCCGCTTCTTGTTTACGTCACCTGAAAGCGAGAACAGGCATTCGCATGGCACTTTTGTAGCCGGTGTTGCAAGATATTTACGTGCCAGATATGCTTACGGTTCATATGTCCCTTCATGCTTCAACCACCATTCCAGAGGACATGTGTCCATGCGGATGATGGATTCCGCTCGATAACTATCCAAAGCAGTGCAGACCAACGCATGTTCATTATCATCATCTGAGTCAGATGCCACCATTAAAAGGTTGATTTTCTTTTTTGGTGGTTTGGGTTCTGTAGATCCCGCATCAGAGTGTTGTTCTTTTAAGACTTCTGAAGCAAGAGCTGCACCTCGTCCCACTCAGATTTTGGAAGTCTCTTCAGATTCTTAAACCTTGGGTCGAGTGCTGTAGCTATCTTTAGAACTCTCACATTGGTACCTTCTTTGTGTTTTGTCAAATCGGCAGTGAAAGTGTTCTTAAAATGAACATTTGCTGAGTCATTATCCAAGACTGCTATAACATGAAATATATGGCAGAATGCAGGTAAAAAACAGAGCAGGAGACATACAATTCTCCCTCAAGGAGTTCAGTCACAAATTTAATTAATGCATTATTTTTTAACAAGCATCATCAGCATGTCCTCTGGAATGTTGGCCGAAGCATGAAGGGGCATACGAATGTTTAGCATATCTGGCCCGTAAATACCTGGCAACGCTGGCTACAAAAGTGACACGTGAATGCCTGTTCTCACTTTCAAGTGACATCGTAAATAAGAAGCAGGCAGCATTATCTCCCATAAATGTAAACAGACTTGTTTGTCTTAGCAACTGGCTGAACAAGAAGTAGGACTGAGTGGACTTGTAGGCACTAAAGTTTTATACTGTTTTGTTTTTGAGTGCAATTATGTAACAAAAAAAATCTACATTTATAAGTTGCACTTTCACAATAAAGAGATTGCACTAGAATACTTGTATGAGGTGAACTGAAAAATACTATTTCTTTTATCAGTTTTACCACATTCCACCCAGGTGCAAAAAGTATCCAGTCTTAAGAAACTCAGCTTAGCTTCATTTAGCCGTCTACTATAGCTTCCTGGTATGGGGATCTCCCCCCCCCGCAAAAAAAAAATCATATCTGCCGTTGATTTTCCTGCAATGCTGCTTATGGGAATTGGAGTGCATCTTGTGTCTGAATCTGGCCATGAACTGATCTACAGCTTCAGTTATTTTTGAGTTGTTCACGATCCACTTCACGAGTAACGTCAGCTTGTCTTTTCACCTCACAATCTGCCTCTCCAGGTTGCCGGGTAACGTTTGTACTAGGGACAGCCTCCTGCACATTGGACAGGGATTGGAAGAGACAAGAAGGGAGACTGGAACAGAGGGCATTGGTGAGAAGAGACTGCTGATACAGCATTGTTATGTGGTTCTAGAATAACATGGATCAGCACTAGAAGCGGTCTTCTATGGTGGTGTGCTAGACATTGATCTGGCTTTGGTCCTAAAGGGTCTATTTCAGAAGGGAGATTGAGGTTGAGCGCAACACAGTTTCCTCTGCCTTGTTCTGGTCAGCGTGTTCCCCCGTCAAACAGTTGTCTCTAACACTAACTACTTACGTGCGGTAGGGACTTCAGATTGACAGAACCTGCGGCTGAAACATACTCTCCAGAAGCAGTTTGCACAGGAAACTGTCTTAGCCTCAGAAGGCTTGATAGTTGCATTTCAGCAACTGTCCTCGTTTTTAGGATATGACTGCTTCTCCTGCAACCTATCTTGCAGATCCAGCCGGCGGCAGTCAGGCCTACAACCCTATAAAAGGCCTGAGATTGCCTGTTAGTCAGCTATGGACATTAGTACCGTCCTTTGTCTTAGGCTGTGACTTCCAATGGCAAAATAAAAAATAAAATAATAATTATAAAAATTCTGATAATGGAAATAGTGTAAATGTGTTTTATCACAAGTAGTCAACAAAAATTTTAATAGCTGGAGCTAACAAACTTATGTATCAAAAGCGCGTTTAGCACTTCAAGAAGAAGAAGATATGGTCTCTGCCCTAAGGATCTTAACCAAGGCTCCCAATTCTGCCAAATTTACACACCTTGCTTTGCTTTACACATAAATAGTCCCACTAAAGTCACTGACCAGCAGGACTTAACAGAGGGAGAGATAACAAGCGAAAGGGGATGGGACCCAATAGGGCCAGTTACACAGACTAAGGTCATGGAGGTTAGTAATGTTTGCACAGTATGCACTTTGCTAGTTCCTTCATTTTTATTCAGTTTAATCTATTTTAAATTGAGCGTGGAGTGTTAGAGGGATGAAAGTAAATGTTGTATAGACAGTAGTGAGTTTTAAGGAGGAACCTGAGAATTCTAGTTTTTAGTTAAATTATATGAAGTATTTCAACGTTAAGTTCAAATATTAGTTTTACTAATACAAACATTCCAGCTGTAACAGGACATTCACCAAGCAGACAGGCACTGTGAAAGAAACATGCTGTTCAATCATTTTTTTGGTGTGCTCAAATTCTATTTTTGAAGCAGCTGCAAGTTCACATTCAGCTTACACAACACTAACTCAAGTCTTGCTGTGTAAGATATTTCCCATCCAATTTATGCTGCTGTACACTAAAATGTAATTGCAGATTGCACAACAGCCAAAGACTTGGAAAAGTTTCAGTATCTAGAACTAAAGTTTCATGGCCTTGGCAATAGAAAGCTGTCTTACAATAACTACCCCTGTATTTAAATTAAAAAAATAAAATAAAAATAGACATTCCTATATTTAAGTAATAAATCTTTCTTTAGAAAATAAACAGTTTTTGAAACAAATATCCAAAGTAAAAGTGGCCAAAACACAGACAGTGACTTGACCCACAGGCTGCATATTATACAACAGCTCAGGAAAACTACATGTCCCTCCAAAATGGCAGCCATCCCAGTTTTGCAATTGCATAGCGCAATCTCATTTTCACTTTCTCCTGTTATTTTTCTGGGTACAGAGAACAGAAGATTTTCTGGGATGACCACTAGAACTAAAAAAGGATTTATATTTGGAGCTGGTGTATGGTACACTTGTTGTTTAGGCACAGAACCCAGAGTCAGGAAGTTCCAAGTTTTGATTCTGACTGTACTGCAGTCTCTCCCACAGGGCCTGGAGCATGTTACAAGACATCTGTGTCTGTTTCTTAATCTTCAGAATGGACAACGTAACTTGTTAACCTACCTTAGAGCACAAGTGAGAGGACTAGATATTGAACCACTACTTATAAAGCCCTGCATTCCAAAACAAGGCGGCTGTGGTAAACTTGTTTTACCTGAAAATGGGGGCAGTCAAGGCAAGGGTTTTAAGTGACTGCTATCAAATACATCCTAAATTTATAGATCTCATACTTCTTTGTTAAAAGAGCAAAGCTTCACAATGGTTTCAATGAGGCTTCTGTATTTGTCTTCCTTATCACAGTTCTGGGAACAGGAAGGTTACAGAAAGATTCACAACAAGTTCCCCCCCCGCCCCCAATAATTCCCTTAAAAGGACTATATGGATACCCCAAATCAACACTTTATTGAAAACTGTATTCCTGTTGTCTGCAGTAAGACTAATCAAAGAATACAATTTTCACTTGTCCAGCAAACACAAGAGACACACTCCCTAAATTCAGTTACCTATTAAACACTATGCCTCTAGCTACACAAAAAATGATGAAATATTGATTTTTCCACTCAAATATGTTTTTTCCACTGGAACAATGAACTGGTGCCGACTTTTTTTTTTTTAAATAAAAAGAGAGATGACATAATGATCATGATTTACATTTGTATTATTTCTATTACATTGGCACCTAGAGACGATCAAGGCTGGGGCCCACCTTGTATGTGTATGGATCTAGCACAAATCAGAGTCTCTGACCCAAAGACAGTATAGGTCAATTACTCTTTTTTTAAAAAAAGAACTCGACAATGAAATATTCTGACCACGTTAACTTTTGCAAGCAAAGAAAGTTGTCCATGTTTTTCCTACTACTATTTCAGTCTCAACTCATTAACATTTGAAAGAAAAAGACAGCAGTAGAGAACCGATTGCACTTGACTAGTTCTGATACTGTGCAGTGAAGAGGTGAATGGAAGGATAATTAAATAAATTGGTATAAAGATGTGCACTCTGACATAGTGTGCAGTTGTCCTCTTGTTTTTTCTCAGACAGAACATCCACTAGAGATAGTGTCACTGTAAAGACCAGCCAAGTCATTCCTGTGATGTGCCTAGAATGCTTCAGGTCCAGAAATAGGAGTCTTGTCTCCTGGTCATGACCAATGCTCTGATATAGTTATGCCCTTCATAATATATCCTCGTTTTGCTTATTAATATATCTATCTATCATGGTACCAGAAAGTGTAATGAAAAGACATGCCAGACAAAGGTCAATATTGTAAGATGGAAAGGTAAATACTAGTTACTATCAGATGTATCAACTTTTAGATTGAAGTTACACCTGTGCTTGTCATACTGCCACAATCTGACAGATTCTATTATAATTTATAGGATTTGACAACTGGAAAGTAGAAGTCTGGTCTGTACTGAAATATGCAAGAGACACTGATCTCTTAAGAATACACAGGGCAAAGGAGAAAGCAATAGAGTTTTGTTCTCCGGAAGTTTTAAAAAACGCTTTTTAGGTAAGCCCACAGGATAGAGTGATCGCTTAAGTCCAAATGCTTTCTCCTCCATTCCCAGTTCAAATACCTGAGTAACTTTAGTTACTAAAAAAGCTTCTTTAGATGATCATGCAGGCTTGCTATGTAATCAGTAACTCAATGGAAATGTACTATAGATATTTATTGGATCAGTTATTTGCTAGCCAAAAAATACTACACAACCCATGGTATAGGAGACTAAAACGATGGAGTGTATTGTGTCAGTCTGTTTACCAAGATAACAAGGAGTCTGGTGGCACCTTAAAGACTAACAGATTTATTTGGGCATGAGGTTTTTACCCACGAAAGCTTATGCCCAAATAAATCTGTTAGTCTTTAAGGTGCCACCAGACTCCTTGCTGTTGGTAGATACAGACTAACACGGCTACCCCCTGATATTTGTTTACCAAGATGTTTCTGAAGAGAGAGACGTGAATATTTAACAGTTTCTTCAGAGCCATTATGGGCTATTGAACTTGGTTTTAAAACTTCATTTATGCACGCTTCACTCTATATAAAAATGAATTCATTAGATACCCTACTTGCAATTTAATCTCATGTTTTCAAATTTACTGCATGCAAATTAGCTACATCCCTTTTTAAAATATAATGCACTGAGAATAGAATGACAGATTACCAATATCATTTCTCTACTGCTAGAGAGAATGTACAGTTTAACTTGCAGCAAAAGATGGATGTTCATTCCAAAGTTTCTCTTCGGAAGACATAAAATTAAGCTTCTAGTGGGAATTTATGACACTGTCTAGACACAATGCAATCAATGATGAAGATTCACACTATGCTGGAAGAGATGCGGGAGCAGAAGCACAAGTTACGGAGGAAATAAGAGACTGGATCACAAAGGCAGATGTACCTTTAGACCCCACCGTTGGTTAGATTTCTCTCAGCACACCAGAAGTCACATTACATAGTGAATTACACACTCACTTAGAGGGGTACAAGCATGTTATCACTTGGCTATGGAAACATCCCTTCTTGGTCCCTACTCTCAATGCATGAGTGCAAAGAATTGTAACATCATAGTTCAGAAGAGTTGCTATACTGAGTATTATAACCATCTCACACCACTTCTTTGAAGTGGTTGAGGGAGGGACTCTTTTATATGCTAAATCTGATATCTACTTTATTGTGAATACTTCTGAAGAGCTTAGAGAGACTAGCATATTAGAAAGAGGATTGCCATCTTTATAAGGATTTGTAAGGCAAAACTAAAGAGGAACATACATGTTTTGTTAAATTCTGAAATTATATTGTCAGTGTTTGTATTATATGTAGTAAGCAACCATCTATGTATACACAAATTGGAAAGATTAAAAAAAAAATCGAAGGGAAAATTGTTTCTGTTTTGTTTTTCCACAGCTTTGAAATGAGGGGTTATGGGGAAAAAAAATCTGACAAGAGCCTGAACATCTATGTAGGGCAGGATAACAGCCTGTTTATCTGCTTTTAACCTTACAATATAAATGAACAGAGCAACTGGTTACCTCTCTTGCTTTACATACCAATGAGAATATTAGTATTTAATGCAATATATTACTGTAACTAATGATCTATTTCTTATTATTGTTTTATAGGTGCAGGAAAATAGAGCTGCATAACTTAAAACAGTTAGACACCAGAAGGATACTCAAAGATGTTATATGGGGGCTGTGTTGAGGTTGGACGCTTATGAAAATAGTTGTGCGTAAAAAAGTAATTTCTTTATATTTCTAATGGCCACCTACTATTTTTCCACATAAGTCTTACATATGTTTCTTATTATGTTAATAAGACAACCCTGAAGCAGGTTTTTTTTTTTTAATCCCACCGTTAATATGTGTCTATAGGGACTATGTTGTACACCATCCCCAAACCTTTGGGAACACTATGAACGACAGCTCTGACCCAGTTTAAGATTATGGCAGGAGGTGAACATGTCTATTTGGGATGGACATATCTGGTTTATGAGCCACACCATGTTATCTTTAAGGCTTTGCTCTCCTAGAAAAAAAGTGCCTGTCTGCTTAACTAGTGCACCAAGGCTTCCTGGGGGACAGTCCCATTTCTAGGCCCTCAAGGTGGCCGTTGAATGTAAACAATGAATAAGATGAAGTGGAAATAATTCCTTTGGCTTTACTGTTTATTTTCATTTCAAGGAGGATGATTTGACATGACTCAGCCTTGTCTTCATCATGTGTGCTTAAAAATGATGGGGTCTAAATTAGCTGTTAGCACACAAGAAAGATCTTGGAGTCATTGTGGATGGTTCTCTGAAAACATCGGTCTCCTCTAATGTAAGCAATCCCAATCTTTCCAATCTCTCTTCATAAAAGTCTTTCCCATGCCACCAGTGATTCTCATTACATGCCTCTGATAGCCCTCTAATTCTTCAATATCCTTGTCTGAAATGGCATGATCTGTACTGGACACAGTACGCCAGGTGAGGGCAAACACTTCTTTATGCAATATCATCATTTCTGTTTTATTCTCCACTCTATTCCTTAGGCATTTTAAGATTATTTGCTTATTGTGACCACAGCTCCACACTGACCAGACCACAGTTCCTTTTCCTGAGTTGACAGAAGTTAATTTAGAGCCCTGAAAGGTATATGAGCAAATCCATTTTTTCCCTCCAATGTGCATTACGTTTCATTTATCAACATTGAGTTTAATCTGCCAGGATGTTGTCCATTAACCTAGCTTGATTAAGTCCTTCTACAGCTCCTCAATCATCCCTGGATTTGATTAATTTACATTATCTTATCTACAAGTTTGGGGCATGAGAAGGGCCCAGAATTTAATAGTGGGAGAGGAGAGCAGAAGTTTCACTAATTATGGACACAATGGAAACCCCACAATTCATGTACTGGAGGTGGAGTGGAGGTGTCCAGAAAAACAAACAAACAAACAAAAAACAACCACAACAGAAGTAGAAGAGCAACATAAGTGATCATGCACAGGGATTATAATAAAACCTGCACTACATCTCAAATTTTCCCCAGACCTGGTAAATCGGAAAAATCAAATTTAATATGCAATTGTAGAGAAATACAAAATAAAAAAGTTTCCCCTCACATACTGAAGTGGGGAGTTACTTTAAGTACATTAACCAGGTGGTGGTATACTATGATAAAACTGTGATGGACTTCAGGTAACAGATTGTGCTTTGACAGGAAGCCAGCCAAGAGAGGATGTTACCTCCTTATCAAATCAACAAACTCTGTAGCAATAACTAGCTCAGCTCCCGTTGTTTTTTTCAACTTGTTATGTTGTGTGTAAGAGATTCTTTGTGATTAGGCAAGGCTTCAAGGTCATGGTGAATCCATTATACCTTATTAAAGCATCTCTTAGTGTTGTATTTCTGTCTATTTGCTCACCATGCTGTTTTGAGTTTCTTTCGAGGGGAAGTGAATAAACAGTCTCCCACTCCTTTGTACTCGGTTCTCCAAGATCTGCACTGTTTCAGTTCACTGGGGAAGGCTAGGAAAGTATCTCTCTCAGTCCACAAGGAGCAGTTTCCTGAGGACTTTGGTGAGAACCAACTTATGGTGCAATGTACACATCACCACTTGATTTTCAGTACAGGATGTGCTTGCATGTTTAATATTACATGGAAATTATAAAGGCATGGAAAGACCAATAAAATCAATCATGATACTAAGCAGAAAAGTTTAATTCTACTTCCATTTTTCATAGTTTTCAAGGCCAGAAGAGACCATTGTGATAATCTAGTCTGAGCTGCTGTGTAACAGAGGCTACAGAACTCCCTAAAAATAAATCCTAGATATCTTTCAGAAAAAAAATCTAGAACCTAAGAATGGCCATACCAGATCAGACCAATGGTCTATATGGGCCAGATAAGACAGAAAATATCATATTGCCTCTATATAAATCCATGGTATGCCCACATCTTGAATACTGCATACA
>NW_020664490.1:15097982-15119566 GCF_002925995.2 Terrapene triunguis
TGTATGCAGTATTCAAGATGTGGGCATACCATGGATTTATATAGAGGCAATATGATATTTTCTGTCTTATCTATCCTTTTCCTAATAATTCCTAATATTGTTAGCTTTTTTTGACTGCTGCTGCACACTGAGCAGATATTTTCAGAGAACTATCCACAAGAAAGATCTTGGAGTCATTAAGTGCTAACAACTTTTCATCTCCCTTTTTTTGTCCCATTCACTTTTGAGAGATCCCTTTGTAACTCTTCATAGTGAGCTTTGGACTCAACTATCTGAGTAATTTTGTATCATCTGCAAACTTTGCCACCTCACTGTTCACCACTTTTTTCTAGATCATTTAGGAATATGTTGAACAGCACTGATCCCAGTACAGATCCTTGTGGGACCCTGCTATTTACCTCTCCAGTGTGAAAAAAAAACTGTCCATTTATTCCTAGCCTTTGTTTCCTGTCTTTAAACCAGTTATTGATCCTTGAGAGGACCTTCCCTCTTAAGCAAACTTAAGCAGTCCTGGGATAAGAGCCTTTGGAGTAGGAACTTGTCAAAGGCTTTCTATAAACTGGATAACACTTGTCCACATACCTGATGACTTCCTCAGAGAATCATATTATGTTGGTGAGGCATGATTTCCCTTTACAAAACTTGTGTTGACTCTTTCCCAACATATTGTGTTCATCTATGTGTCTGATAATTCTATTCTTTACTATAGTTTCAATCAATTTGCCTGATAGTGAAGTTAGGCTTACCGGCCTGTAATTGCTAGGATCGGCAAATTGTACTGTTCTTTAAAAAAAAAAAAAAAAAAAAAAATTAAAAAAGCATCATCACATTAGCTATATTCCTGTCATCTAGTACAGAGACACATTTAGGCAATAGGTTACATACCACATCTAGTAGTTCTGCAATTTCATATCTGAGTTTCTTCAAAATTCCTTAAATCTAGATTTATAAATTGTTAGTGATGGAGAATCCACCAGGACCCTTGGTTAATTACTCATCTTATTTCCATTTTGAATTTGTCTAGCTTCAACTTCTAGCTACTAGATCATGTTATACCTTTCTTGGCTAGACTTAAGAACCTATTAAATATTTGTTCCCTATATAGGTATTTACTGGTAAGGGGTAAGGAGGTCATCCCTTAACCTTCTCTTCATTAAACTAAATAGATTGAGCTCTGAGTCTATCACAATAAAGCAAGTTTTCTAATCCTTTAGTCATTCTTGTGGCTTTTCTCTGAACCTTCTCCAGTTCATCAGCATCTTCTTGAATTATGGACAGCAGAACTGGACATAGTATTCCAGCAGCAATTGAACCACTGTCAAATACAGAGGTAAAGTAACCTCCCTACTCCTACTAGACACTCCCCTGCTTATGCATCCAAAGGATCGCATTTGCCCTTTTGGCCACAGCATCCCACTAATCAGTGTCACATATTGGTCAGCTGATTGTCCACCACAAACTGTAAAACTTTTTCAGAGTCACTGCTTCCCAGGATATAGCCCCCCATCCTCTAAGTATGATCTACATGCATACATTTAGATGTATTAAAAAACACATCGTTTGGTAAGTGGGGCGCAAACAATCTTAGTAATATCCTCTTAGAACATCTTAAACAAGTCTTCTATGCATGTTTACCATCTTGCAGACAGTTATCCGAACAATCTTTGTTGTTATTTAACCAGGCTATAGCTATTTATTGTGCATTTTCATATTTCAGACATATCTACCAAAGCCAGAAATTCAAGTTGAGACACTTTAAAAATAATTAATTTTCCTGGTTTTGCTTGACACATTTTAACGTAACAAAGTAGTTTTTACTACTATGGAGCAAGATGGTATCAGTATCCCAAGAGACCACAATCCAGCTTGGTTAAATGGTGGCCCAGATAGTTCAGGACACAAAACAGGTTAACTTAGACTCTTTGAACGAATATCTGAAAAGCATATCTAAAGCTGATCAATAAGTGCATTACAATAAATGCCTGGCAGAATTTGTATACGAAGTTAGCATTTGATGAATTCTATTTTATGCCTTGCGCTACACAATTGGCTTGAATTGTTATATCAGTGCATTAGTAAAGATGCAGAGCACATTATCCACCATACAATTCTTTGAGATGCACCATAGGCTGAGTGTAAATATACAAACAAACAATCTATAACTTCTAGTCAGGATGCTGTTACACCTCTTATTTCTTAAGAAAGGTGCAATTTTCCCTACATGAGATCTTAATGTCTCCAAACTGCTATTTAAAAAAAAAAAATATATAGATGACTTCTGTCATTTCATTATAAAAACTGAGAACACAGGGTTACCCAAGGAGCTACTTGGAGGATCTCTGTCAGAGTTGAGACCTTCTCTTTATAATGGATTGTGAAAAGTGGGAGTGATTCATTCTGCAATGTATAAGTATATGTCTATATTACTTGACAGAGTGCTTGCAACCTTACTTCACAACAAGTATAGGAAAGTCGTGGGTGGTGATTGAAGGGGGGGGAGGGAGAGGCAAGACTTCTAGCTACTTCACAGCCTGTTGAAACCAGAGGATGGCAGCAGATACTAGAGGCATATTGTAATTGAAATGCTGACCCCAGATGGCATCAGATTTTAAATGCTAATTCAAGGTACAGTGCAGTTAGGAACCACCTTCTGGAGTAGTAATTCCTTGTGCATGAAATCAGCTCACGGCATCTGCTGCAGAATGGGATGAGATGAAATGGGGAAAGGGAGGCTGGTAATGAGGGAATAAGGGAAGTTCTTTATGTTTCAGTTGTCTCTTGAATTAATCCTTTGGGAAGTACTGAACTGAAGTCTGCATGGCTTGAGGCAGTTGAGCCAGAATTACAGGGTTGCTTCTTACACAATTTTTTTTGTGGGATAGGGGCTGGGGTGAGGAGGGGGGGGGGGGGGAACGACACAGACCACTCTGTCAATTAAACCACTATGGAAAAGGCTGTAACAGGTCCAATTACCTGGGTCCAAGAGATTTGCTTCCCCACAGACTAGAACCATCAGTTTCTTTTAATATGACTTCATACTCTGCGGCATTATTTGCATTTTTACATTCTTCTGTACTAGAGTTTGAGGCATAAAAACATTTAGTGAAGAGCTCCAGGGAGAAAGACTAGAATCCAATAAGTCTCTTCCAGCTCTAATAGCTATTAATGAGTGAATTATGTCTAGCTGTACAAGTGAATGTGAAATCTGTTGATGGGCATATGCACTTGACAGACAGTTATCAAAAATTCTACTCGGTGCTCATTAAAGCAAACTGAATCAGTGAGGCAAGTTTGTTATTAAAGGTAGCAGGAGTTGCACTTGACAATGAAAAAAAACACAGAAGAGTTATGATCCTAAATGCTAAAGGGAACAAATGGCTTATTTCAGACTTTACACAGGAACCTTCATGATCGATTTTGTAGAATATAAACGTGAGCCAGCTGAGGTGCCTGGGAATATACTGACCCAACCATTCCACAAATGTCTCCTTAAAGGCATACCCAAGGAAAGGAAAATGCATCCTTAATTTATGCAACACCTGAATGAAAGACTGAACGTGCCACTGTAGAACTGTAGTGTAGATGCTTTTTCCATCGATCTAGTTAATCCACCTTTCTGAGAGGTGACTAGGTCGACAAAAAAAATTCTTCCATCAACCTAGCTGTGTTTACACCAGGGATTAGATCAACCTAACTACTGTGCTCAGGATGTGAAATTTTTCATAGCACTAAGCAACATAGCTAGGTTGATCTAATTTTTAAAATGTAGACCAGGCCCTCATATTTCCCAATTTGTTTTGTTGTGCCACAAGCACTTTTTATTTGGGGGGGGGTGGTAGGGGCTGAGGGTGTGTTGATTGATTTAAGTTTGTCTGCAATGTTTTGGAAGGAAAAAGTACTTTTATGGAAGGGTCTGAAGTGCATGGTATATGGCGGTGGTTCTCAACCAGAGGTCTGGGGTCCCCTGGGGGGCCACGAGCAGGTTTCAAAGGGTCCGCCAAGTAGGGACAGCGTTAGACTTGCTGGGGCCCCAGGGCAGAAAGCCAAAGCTCCATCGCATGGGGCTGAAGCCCGGGGCCGAAGCCAAAGCCTGAGTAATGTAGCCACAGGCAACTGCCCTGCTTGCTTCCCCCTAACGCCAGCCCTAGCTTTTATATGCAGAAAAGCAGTTGTGGCACAGGTGGGCCGTGGAGATTTTATAGCATGTTGGAGTGGGCCTCAGAAAAGGAAAAAGGTTGAGAACCATTGGTATATGGGGCTATAACAGTGTCACAGAGGTCAAAGATTTTAATTAGAAATCATTGAACACTGGGAATCTCCATCCCAATTGGTTGACTAATAGTTCTTATCTCTTAGCTATGAGTTAAAAACATAGAAAGCTTCACCACAGTGGCCCCCACGGCAGAATCCACAATCTACAAGTCTCTTGGTAACCATAGAAGCAGTGATGGAGGGAGCTGCTAAGAGCAGCATTCCTCTCCTGTTCTTTAACATGCTTCAGCCAGGCTACTTCTCTTCCCAGGCTTTGGCTTCAGCACTCAATTACCAACAATCCTTATTTAACTACTTCCTCCTCCCTCCCAGCCCTCATACTGTTAGGTCTAATCACTTACCTAAAATATAAAATTCAGGCTGAAGGGGAAAAAAAAACAAAACACCCAAACCTCTATTTTCAGAGTGAGGTTTGCTAGTAGCTATTGTACAATAAAAGTCTACTTTTTTCCTGGCAGCAGCTTGGATTTTCAGTAATCGTGAGTATCCCCAATTAACTGGATTGCTCTGACCCACTTCTGGCCCCTTTCCTCACCCATCAGGAATTGAGTTTCAGAAAGATCACAACAAAAGAGCAATCTCCTTCACTCCATTCCCCACCATCTGAGTCTGCGGGAATGAAGATATTTGTTTTGTTTGATGCCATCTTCCGCTCTGATCCTTCCAACCTGCTCATTTGCCTAAACTGCATACACAAATACCCACAACCAGCATGTCTTCATTATTCACAAAAACAATGTTCTTTTAATAAAGTTTTAGTAGAAAAGAGAGCAATTCAATAACAACTGATTAGGACTATGAATGGATAGTGGAAAGAGTTGTTGAATGAAAAAACTGCTAGGAAATAGGATAAGCAGGCAGTTGTATTTTTAAATTTCTTGATGGCAACATTTGTCAGATCCCAGTAGATTTTGATGATTTAGGTATTATAATACCAGAGATGCACAGGGTTCTTTACATCCTGTCCCAAAGACTTTTCCATTCTAAGCTGCCTTCATTCTTCATCATTGCCTCGTATTAATTCACTGCTGGATATCTATATCTAGTAGCACTGTCTGTATCAGTAAGTATATATGTCTGCTGTGAGAGATCATGAAGATACTAAGCCAGAAGAAGGAAAGATCAGCCAGTCTGTATGAATTTCAAATTGCTAATCCTCAGCATGGATCAGGAGAGGAAACAGAGAATGGAGGAACAGTAAGGCGGGAAAGGAGAGTGAATTTTAAAAAGTGAACCTACAGATCATAAAGAATCAGAGTGGATAAAAACCAATGATTTAAAAAATAAATTAAAAAAACCCAGATTTTTTGATAAAATGCTTTGAGGAAAAAAACCTATCTAAAGATAGTTTTAATTAAGATATATTATAGCTCAAAGATATCTCATCATGGAATAGGGATTATAAATTCTAAATCTGTAGTATGAGAATATATTCATGTAATGTTTAAGAAAAGTTTTGTAAATGAGTTCCAATAGTTCATGGATTAGGGACCTAATCTTATGGGGTTCCAGGGGCTTCTGTATAGATTATTTAGGTTAATCTTTCTATCTACCCAATGGGACTCAGTGCTCAATCTAGAAGATACCATCAGAGATGTTTAGTTTTGCAGTTCTCAAACAGTGGATTTGTGTCTCCAGAGATAACATTATTTAAAAACATTTTTGCTGTTAAGTAGTAATAAATATATATAGAGGTGAGAAATAACAGACCTCAACCCTATTATCCCTCTGCAAATTTGTGCACACAGAGACAATCCCTTACCTCTCTCTAAAAGCGCAAAGTTTCGAAAAGTTCAATGAATAGAAGATTGTTGGGGGCGGAATAGATCTGGAAAAGGAGAAGTCTGGAGATAAATATGGGGGGGGGGAGGGGGAAGACAGGGGGACGACAGGCAGTAGAAACAAAAGTGAAATGGTTTGAACAGCATATTCCAGAAGTCTTGAGGTCTTTCTGAGTGTAGCCTTCATTGATTTGAGATCTACCATACCATTCTCTCACTAGAAGAGAAAACTTATAATGGCAGCAGGCCATAAGAAAGACCCAGTTTGGGAATAAGAACCATTCAAGAGATATATATTTGCTGATGATGTTTTAAAGAAAGTCACACCAGTGAACTGGTGGAAGTCACTTAAGCACTTGGATTCAGAGACTGTTGAAGTGATAATCTCACTTTTAACAGTAGTAGCATCTTCTGCCGGTGTAGAAAGAATATTTTCTTCCTTTGGACTAATTCATTCCAAATTGAGAAATCATTTGGGATCTGAAAAAGCAGGAAAATTTGTTCATAATCTGGAAAAGAAAAACAAACAGGAAAATGAAGGTGAAGACGACTGAGTTAGCTGCAGAAGCCAATATTTTAAGCTTCTCATGTTGACCTGTCTGACATACTAGATTTAATTTGTGGGGGTTTGTTTTTAAATATTTCATTTAACTATTTTAGTTAAAAACTATTTTAACAAAAACAAACCTGATTTTAAAAAACCTGAATGTTTAACTAAATTCAAAAATTCATATGCTTGTTTTGTTAAAATATTATATGTTTGCTGTTGAAGGAAAAAAAATGCAGAATAAATAACATTGTTGTTTTAGTTGAATAAAACAATTTAAATGTCTGTCTGGTGATGTTCTCCTCCTAAAACAGCATGGCAAGAAAATCCTCCAAATATTAATGATTAACCTGTTAAACTGGAAATATTTATGAAGTCATTGGGAGGTGAAAACCAAACAATCATTCATTTTCTGATATAGCTGTAAAACTAATCTGAAGAGTTTTCAAAATAAATCACTTTAAAAATGTATAGTGTGTACCTTCTAAAAATGAAACCTACATCTATCTCTGAGTTGTGAAGAATATGTATTAAGATTATAACAACCAACAAGAATGCACTTTTATATAGAAATCCATGATTAAATTGAGTCCTCCTGACTAGGGATTTAAATCAAATCCACCCTGTAAAGAATGAGGGGAAAGAGTAGGAAGGATATTCTAGTGGATCCTGGGAAAAGGTCATAAAGCATGAATGGTATACAAAAATTCAGGTTTCTTTGTTACTGCTGTTTAGTGGGTAATGCAATACTCAGTCTCAATGACCTCTTCAAGTGCATTATAATATAGCACTAGGTTTAGACAATAGTACCTGTAATTACATCAACATTTGA
This sequence comes from Terrapene triunguis, assembly GCF_002925995.2. NCBI lineage: Eukaryota > Metazoa > Chordata > Testudines > Emydidae > Terrapene > Terrapene triunguis. The sequence continues at coordinate 15,105,415 of NW_020664490.1, forward strand.
GACAAAGGAATGAACAGATCCACCCTCCTCGCTCCTCCAGTAACTCCTTCCAGTCCCACAGTACTGAAAATGAGTATACAGAAACTTGTCTGGAGACTTACACTGTGCTTGCAGGTCATTTTAATAAAAACGGACATCCTTTCCAGAATCTGAACTCCATGCCTTTGATTCATGAAGTACAATGATGGTGATAGAGAAAGATTCCAAGTTGTCTTAATAACTGGGTAAATATTTGCACAGACACCAAAAATCATGGACTGAACAGAGACACTGGATTTATGATTTATTACAACAATCTGGAACCCATTAACTCGCTCTTTTCATCCTATGACAGCATAGGTGTTAACGGGCCACTCTACCTTGAATGGTCCCTTACAATGTGCTCTAGCTACTTACACTAAACACTCTGTTCCACCTTGCATTTAGCTGCTGGGAGTTCCTTTCCCAGACCTGAAGAAGAGTGGCGTGTGTCTCAAAAGCTTGTCTCTCACCAAGAGAAATTATTCCAGTGAAAGATATTACCTCACCTACCTTTTCTCTCTAAATATTTGCAGTTAGCTAGCCTCCATATTTTCAATATTCAAGATATTTCCTACATTAGGCATATGCAAGTACAAGGAGTTAAGTTACCTCTGTATCTAGCTTAGGAAAGCTTTTCCAGTATCAGTGCATATACTGAATCCATTAAGCTACATAAACTTTGGCTAAAATACACAAGAATTTGCTGGCATTTTTGCCACGAGGGCTCTCATATTCTCCATCAATGTAAAATAAGTGTGAGCAATAAATAAGAAACGGAATATATTGCCAAGGAATATCAAAATGCACTCTGCAGTGCACCAAGGTCTACATTAGTGCATTTTTATAAGAAAAAAGTAATTTTACTGTGCATTTTGCTTTTTCAATTAATAACAGACTTCTACTGTATTTTTGCTACACGTTTTTGCAGTTATACGGAGCCAATGAAAGTGTTTTCTCTATGTAATGTCTGTGCAAAACCAAAAAAGTTTCAATGCTTGGTATCATCATGGCAATACTCCCTTATCTGTACAGGATCAAACTTGAGCCAAGTTAGGGAGGGGTGAAAAAGTTTTTTCAAGTTACAACTTGGAAATATTTTATCCGTGAAACTCAAAGTATTATTCATTCATGTAGCATAATAAACAAACAGGATTTTTATAATATGTATGTTCAAGACACTTGCAATCAGGCAGGAACTAAGGATAAAATGTTCAGAAGTGCCTAAAGGACTTAGGAGCCTAACTCTCATTGACTTTCAACGCTACTTAGCCACTTGAAAATTTTATGCATAATACCTTACACAGGATCATTGACATTCCATTCATCGTCACATTTCAAGAAAATACAAAAATGGACATAAATGGACAAGAGCTAAGTTCCCTCTAAGCTGTGCAGCTGCACAGCTGCCTATTAAACCCCGCACAGGGGCTCAGGGCTGCGGCGGGGAGAGGCGCCCCTCCCTGCCGGTCAAAGCACAGACCTGCCCTGGACTTGCCACGGCAGGGGGAGAGGAGCCCCTCCCTCGGCCTAGCCCAGACCCGCTGGAGCTACTGTGGCGAGGGAGAGGTCCTGAGCTGCTGTGGCGAGAGACGGCTGGGGGGGGAGAGGGGGGGAAGAGTCCTCTCTCCCCACCGCAGCCCCGGGGCAGCCTGCACCCCAAACCTCCCAGCCCCACCGCCAGCCAGAGCCCTCACCCCCCCCACACACCCTAACCCTCTGTCCCAGCCCTGAGCCCCCTCCCACACGAACCCCTTGGCCTGACTCCCACAACATGAATTTTGTTAATCCACCAATATGGAGGTGATGTGTCACACATCACAGAATATTAGGGATGGAAAAGACCTCAGGCGGTCATCTAGTCCAATCCCCTGCTCAAAGCAGGACCAACACCAACACCAACTAAACCATCCCAGCCAGGGCTTTGTCAAGTCGGGCCTTAAAAACCTCTAAGGATGGAGATTCCACCACCTCACTAGGTAACGCATTCCAGTCCAATAGTGTTTCCTAATATCCAACCTAGACCTCCACTGCAACTTGAGACCATTCCTTCTTGTTCGGTCATCTGCCACCACTGAGAACACCCTAGCTCCATATTGGTGCACATAACAAAATAGACACTGAACAAGAGCAGTCATTTTCGTGCACACTTCCCCTTCCCCACCCCACTGTCTCTGCTGGCTCAATTCCAAATTAATAAATCATGAAAATGCTTGATGTTTGCAATCACATGCCTTGTTAATACAGAACAGTGTACAATGATCCTGTTTCTTACTCTTAAGTTGTTCCCAGCATAGGCTGGCTGCCAGCAAGTGCACATACATTTCCAGCTTGCCAGAATCACTGCATCTCACTTGTTGTCCTTCACAAGCTAGCCATCCTGGAATTCAGCCCCAAAATTCCATTTTTTTTTTAAACCCCCCCCCCCCCCCGAAGTAGTATTGAGACAAGAAAAATCAGTTTCAAAATGATTTTATTAGAGCATAAGCTTTTGTGGGCTACAACCCACTTCTTCGTATGCATCCGAAGAAGTGGGTTGTAGCCCACGAAAGCTTATGCTCTAATAAATTTGTTAGTCTCTAAGGTGCCACAAGTACTCCTGTTCTTTTTGCGGATACAGACTAACACGGCTGCTACTCTGAAAAAAGTTTCAAAATGCTTATTCTTCTCATCAGTAACTTAGGAAGCTCTATAGCAAAAGCTTTCTAAATGAATCCTTTGTTTCAACAATGTACTTATTTCACAGCATCCTGAAATACCTCAGTCACCTGACATTCAACCTTAAAAACACTGTCATAGGTGGACATTGCATTAGTCCTTCTCACTCCTAGTTTTAATTGGCCCTAGTGAACTTCACTTCCTGTCTTAAATTGTCACTTTGTTAAAGTTGTTAACTCAAGAGCAAATAATTGCTGCATTTCATTCCAGAGACAGCTGAACTTCAGTGGTGAATAAAGTGATGCCTCCGCAGTATTTGCGTAGTCATCTGTTAAATTTCTGGAGAGCACTGGGATCCTTTGGAATTAAAAGTGCTGTATCAATGTAAGTTCATAGTTATTAAAAATGATTTTATCCAATACACTTGAGCTTGCATAAAATACAATAGAGAGATATCTAAGAGTTAGTGTGACAGATGCCAATTTTCAACATTCTGATAAGATTTAGACATTGTATAACAACCAATTTAAAGTGCTCTCTATTCTTGCAATACACAGTAGCAGATTCTCAGTTATGACTGGCATTATGTCAGAGATAAACATTAATAAAGAATACAATTTTGTAATGGGATCACTACATTTATAAAGATTGAGATAGCTCATTGGTTGAGATAGCTATATTTTTGTTGTTATAGTTACTGATATTCAAAAAATCCCAGCGAGTGTTGTTTTTCCCCTAATGCTTGCCTGTTCAGCTCTCAAGCATTTCAGTCTTCTGGAAGAAATGGGATTTTTCGGCATTTAAACATGATAAAATCTTAATTGTTAGGAGGATGCTTTTCTTAAGCTTTATTTACATATTACCTTCAAAAAGCCTGTCTGGGCAGAACCACCCTGAACACCCCACCTTAATGCTGCTCCAGATGATGATGCAAAGACAATGCAAAGACAAAGCCTGGCAAATTAACAGACAGCACACCAGGTGGCTGCTTTGCAGAATGCCTTTTTCAAGCCATCTCTATTGGTCTAAGAGGGAACCACTGATCTAATGGATTGGTCATATTTCCCCCAACAGGGACAGGGAAGCTCAGACGTTACATAGGCTTATTGGACACAAGAGCAGATCCAACAGGGTATAATAAAGAGAGAAGCTTTTTTTTCCCCCCCTCTCCATTTGCAAAGACTCTCAAACAGAATGGACAGAGGACTTGTATCACCCCTTGCATCAATATTGGGATAGAAGACTAATTCCTGCCCAATGGTACCAACTACTGTCTTGCATAGTAACAGAAAACTGGGATTCCTACAGAAGCTGACAGCAATGAGGAAACAAGACAGTGGGCACAAAAAAAGTCTCTCTGAAGATTGGCTATCACTTGCCTTAACAGCAGGTGAGAGGGAAATACCACTGTCTGCATTAGTGACAGACATAAGATGGAGTAAAGATTTCACTGTTCACTCCTCTCACCTCCATTTTAAAGTGCCTTTGCAGGTGTTGGCCCTTTGGGAAAACTAAATGTAGTCTGTGGATGCACTAAACCCCAACAGTGCAATTAAAATACATAGATGCATGTAATTAATACCCAACATACTTTAAAAAAAAAAAAACATGTTATATCCTTGAACTGATTCATGACTCAGAACTCTAGTCACCCATGTTTGCAGCACGAGAACAGGATCATAGATATTTAGGAGAAGGAGATTAACATGGGAAGATAATAGCCCTTAGAATGTTAAGTGAGGAACCCTGAGACCTCTAGATGAATAGGCTTCAAGTTGAACTCAAGGTTTCTGAGGCACAACCTATACTTTAAACAGGAAACATTTTTCTCCACACAGATTTAAAGGGAAATAAGTGATTTTTTAAAAATGGTTGCAAAATGTTAAGTTGGGCCTAAATATTTTAGGCACAGTTCCTTCATGCAGTTACCAATGGTTGAGCATTTAAAATTTAAAGTTTTCAAAACTTACTCAAGATCTAAGAGGTACAATATGCTCCCTAAATGAAGGCAGCTTAGTTTTTAAGTGAGGTTACCACAACTAAAAATTCATTCTCCAATTTACTGACAACATTATATGCAAGATTCAAAAAACACTCTGTCTTAAGTTCTGCTGTTGACATGCTCTTTGGCTAAGAAATTCCTATTATGGACATACAGTATAATGCTATGGGAGAGCATTGCTTAGTGTGACAGAAATTCAATTTGTGATTAAAATGACTATTATTCAGCATATGACCAGTGCACTCATTTCTGTACAAGCTATGCAGAGAGCCCTCCCATTTCTCCTCTCAGTTCATGCAAGAACAAAAGAATTGATAAGCGACATTTGAACTGTGTCACCTAGGGCTGCCAACTTTCTCATCGCACAAAACCGAATATCCTACCCCCACCCCTTCCCCAAGACCCTGCCCCCGCTCACTACATTCCCCCTCCCTTGGTGGCTCGCTCTCCCACAACCTCACTCACTTTCACTGGGCTGGGGCAGGTGCTTGGGGTGCAGGAGAGGGTGCGGGCTCTAGGCTGGGGGTGCGTGCTCGGGGGTGCGGCCAGGGATGAGGGGTTTGGGTGCAGGAGGGAGCTCCAGGCTGGGGGGCAGGGCTGAGGGGTTCAGAGTGTGGGAGGGGGCTGCGGGTTGAGGCAGGGAGTTGCGGGGCGGAAGGGAGTGAGGGCTCTGAGCTGGGGGTGCTGGTTCTGGGGTGGGGCCAGGAATGAGGAGTTTGGGGTGCAGGAGGGGATTCCAGGCTGGGGCCGAGGGATTCGGAGTGTGGGAGGGGGCTCTGGGCTGGGGCAGGGGCATGGGCTTACCTCATGCGGCTCCCAGTCAGTGGCGCAGCCGTGTATGTGTGCGCATGCGCTAAGGCAGGATGCTTGCCTGTCCTGACAAAGCGTCCAGCAGGTCCAGTGCTAGTGGGGGGGGGGGAGGGGGAGGGGAGGGGGAAGAAGCGCCAATCTTCCCCCCCACCCCCGCCTAGGAGCTGGACCTGCTGGCTGCTTCCGGGGTGCAGCACGGTGCCCCAGAACAGGTAGGGACTAGCCTGCCTTAGCGTCGCAGCACCGCCGACCGGACATTTAACGAAAACCAGACACCTGGTCACCCTAATGCCACGCAAAACTGTGTTAACATGCAGTAGCCTTCTAACCTGAAGGATTGGAAGAAATTCTCTTACTCTAAGTGCACAGTGATATCATATCATTGAGAGAATTGTAATACCAGGCAACATGCAAGAAAAAGAATCAGTGCAGTTATCTTGCAGAGTGAGAGAGATGTGGATGTGAGAGGGCCCTTAATTACATACACACTATAATTATCTTATGTAGGTTGTTCTCTTATGTAGAATATTTTCACATTATTCCTGGATCACCGGCATCCCTCCAGGAATTACATTTTTATGCTGCATTTTGCTGTGGTTCTTCTTCTCTCTCAATCACTGCTCAAGTCAAACGCTTGCTTTCCTTAGATTTGATGCAACGGAGACAGAGCAGAATTTCAATTTGTGCAAGGAGTGAGACAGAAGGAGAACTCTGTAGCGCAGCATGAAAAACAGGTTTATGGGGAAAATGTTACTAGGCTGTGGTAGAAACAAGTTTCCTCAATATTTCAAAGTACATACAACTCTCAAGAAAACCCTTGTCACTTTTCCAAATTCTCGAATATCTATTCTAAGAAAGGATAGTCATACTACCCCTAAGACTGCTCTATGTTCTTCGCTCAAATTATTCCCTGGTGTAATGCCACTTCAACTGATGGAGTTAAACCAGGGATGATTTTGGCTGAGTGATGTCTTACTGAAAACAATGAAATGTTACAGAAAGCAAGGACCTTACTTTTGCACAAGGGCTTTGCATATATAGGGCTAAGTAGGAACTCCGTGTATAACAAAAATACATCTGATAAAAATCCCACTGAAATCACTAGAAGCAGACTTAGGCCAATCTTGAGCACTTTTACCTCTGCCACCTCCTCCACCCTCCCACTTCTTGCTATCTATCTTGACACAGAACCCTATGAGAACCAATTTTTATTCTTGTGCAGCTGAAGTTTAAAAGCAATTAATTTCAGAACAGCATGTCTGAGCCTGCTCACAATTAAGTCAATAGCAGCATTCCCAATAGATGAACCACACTTTTCAGAATATAAAGCAAGCATTAAAGTATAACAAGCCAGAAAACAAACTACACCTCTACCCCGATATAACGCTGTCCTCGGGAGCCAAAAAAAAAAAATCTTACTGCGTTATAGGTGAAACTGCGTTATATCGAACTTGCTTTGATCCGCCGGAGTGCGCAGCTCCGCCTCCCCGGAGCGCTGCTTTACCGCTTTATATCCAAATTCATGTTATATCGGGTCGCGTTATATCAGGGTAGAGGTATACTTATGCTTATTCTCCCCCAATGAGTGTTATTCAGAAAAAAAAAGCATCACAAAACCTCTTCAGTTCACCTTACTTACACACAACTGTGTGCTAACTGTGTACACTCAGACTTGCAAAAAAGAATGCAAGCCTGAAAAAAGCCAATGTGGTAGAGCTTGTATGAATAAGGAACAGATGCCAAAAGATAAAACGGTCATGAAAAGAAGGTATGCAAGATTAAAGCTGCATTTCTTTTGTAGAGGGATGGTTAACACTAATTGCCACGTGCCTCTAAGAACACAGCAGTTACCAATACGTTTCAGATTCCATGTAGTCCGGATCAGTGTAATGAGACTGGTAGAATAAATACAGGATAAGCTACTGTTGATGTGGAATGTTATACACACACACACACACACACACACTATATACAAAAGCAGCTTATTCTGTATTTATTCTACCAGGCTCATTACACCTATCCAGACTATATCGAATCTGAAATGTACTGGTACCTTCTGTGTTCTTAGGGGCACATGGTAATTGGTGTTAATCATCCCTTCACAAATACATACATACATACATACATACACACACACTTTACACTTACAGATATTAATTCTACTTAATTTTGTACACTTAAAATTAGCTGTACACTTCAGGAAAGTAACTGAAGAAGGCCACAGAGGAATTTTATGAACAAGTGATAAAGCAGAAATGGACAGCCTCAGTTTTGCTGATGACTAAGGCTAAGATTTTGTCACGGATATTTTTAGTCAACGTCACAGACAGGTCAGGGGCAAAAAAAAAAAAAAAAAAAAAGATTCACTGAAGATGTGACCTGTCTGTGACGTTGACTAAAAATATCCGTGACAAAATGGGCTTCTGCAGGTCCCCACACTGCCTGAAGCAGGCAGCTGTGCAGAGGGTAGAAGCCGCCTGCTGCAGCTGGAGGCTGCAGGGTACCCTTTCCGCCTGCAGCTCAAGGGGTCCCCCGGAGCCGCCCATGGCAGCCGGGAGCTTGGGGGTTTCCCCGCCGCTGGCAGCTCTGGGGGGACCCCACTGCCCTGGAGCTTTGTGGGTTCCCCCGCCACCCGGGGTGGCCAGGAGCTTGGGGATACCCTGCTACCCAGGGCCAAGAGCTGCAGGGGTACCCCACTGCCCGCAGTGGCTTGGAGCTCCGGGGGCTGCCATAGGCGGCAGGGGTACCCCACAGCTCCCTACCCCCGCAGGCAGCGGGGGACCCTGCAGCTCCTAACCACCACAGGCTGAAGTCAGAAATCGCTGGAAGTTACGGAATCCGTGACTTCCACGACCTCCATGACTAAATCATAGCCTTACTAATGACACTGTCCTGCTTAGTCCAAATGGAAGGAAAAACCATGTTTTTGGCAGATACAGCAAAACGATTTGGTTTGTTCATCTATAAGGAGAAGACAAAATACATGGCTATCAATACCCCAAAAGTAACCATTAGAGTGGATGAAGAAACACTAGAAGAAATCAGTCATTTTACCTATCTAGGGAGTGAAATGTGCAATGATAGTGACACAATGCTAGATGTCAAGCAACAAATATAAAAAGCAACAAACATCTTTCATATACTGGAAATCTACAACAGAAATTGATCAGGAGATCAACTCATTCCAAATTAAATGCCTGTGGAAAAATCTTCTAGAGTCTATTGGAAAGAGTTTCTTGAAACATTAGATTGGTTTGTTCTAGTTAAAAGAATTTCTAAAGCATCAGATATGGTAAGATGATGCAATGGACATGTTTAGGCCATGCTTTAAGGAGGCCCCCCCAACATGATTTCCAGATCAAGTGATAATGTGGACACTACCTGGAAAGAGAAAAGGAGGGTGACTTATAGAAGCATTAAGCAGAACAGAGAAAAAAGCCAAATCCATCAACATGATACTCAGAAGCTTGACACACCAGCACAAGACCAAAATAAATGGCAGAAACTGAGGGTGGAGGAAGATAAAGAAAGGTGGTTTACTGAGGGCTTTCCAGGTACAGAAGTTTGAGCCCAGCGTACTTCCCCTTCTTAGTTCCTCTGTAGTAACACCAGTTTCACAGGAAAACAAGTTTCTTTATCTTGTATCCATCTGTCATAGGATCACCATCTTGGAGCACCTTCTGTTTCCCTTTCTCATGGTTCCTAAAAATAATACTTCAACATGGTCTCAGGCTTATAACTCCCATGTCATGGAGGAATTAATATTAAATTGAAATCACAAAATAAAGTCCAAAATGTTCAGGCTCTGCTGGCTTGTGTGACTACAGGGTCTTCATCAGTCTCAGTTGTCCTTCAGACTAGCAGGCTCTCAGGCTCACCGCCAGAGTCCCCTCCTAAAGTTCAAAAGATCAAACAAAGCAATAATGCAAACAACTGTTCACCTGCCCTGGGCTTAATAAAAGTCTCTAATCCTTCCTGGATCTTTCCCAGGTTCCTGACCCTTGTATGGCCAAGGGCATACCTTTGGGCTTTCCTCTTGCTCCAGAGCCTTGTCCTCCCACTACCCAGGCCTCCTGGCTTCTAGCCTAGTTCCCTATTCCCAGCGAGGACCTGCAGAACTTTCTGCTCTCTGCAGCTTCTCTCTCAGGCAGTGAAAGCCCCCATGTCTGCTCCCTGCAATTCTTTCCTGACTGACTTTCAGGCCTGACTCACCCAGTCTCCCCCTGTCTAGGGCCCAGTCAGCTTCTCTTAAACCCAGCTGGGGGTCCGCTGACAAGTCACAGGTGCACTGGCCTCTCCCTCTTAAACGGCCAGTGCCACCCCATGACTCCATCTATCTTAGGGTACATCTACACTTACGGGTGGTGAGTAAAGTACAGAAACCGCATGCCCAGCTAGCACAGGTCTAAACAGCAGTGTAGATGGTGAGGCACATCTTAGGCAAATACAGTAGAGCAGAGAGCCCTATACGCCTGAACCCTCAACCTCACCTACACAGGCTCTCTATATGCCCAAGCCATCTTTAGCAATATAGTGGTTTGAACATTGGCCTGCTAAATCCAAGGTTGTGAGTTCAATCTTTGAGGGGGCCATTTAGGGAACTGGGGTAAAAATCTGTCTGGGGATTGGTCCTGCTTTGAGCAGGGGGTTGGACTAGATGACCTCCTGAGTCCTGAGGTCCCTTCCAACCCTGATATTCTATGATTCTAGTGTCCAACTGCTATTGTCAGCAGCATAGTGCCTCAGGCTCTAGCAGGGGGAGGCAGTTTCTTCACCTCAGAGAAAGGTTCCAGCAGTGGAGACCTTCTGGAGCCTTTCACTGCGGCATGCAGATACACACCAAAGGGACAAGTAAGGACCCAGCCTGCCTTCCACTGTACTGTGTGGCTAAACATGTAGCGCCTGTACCCTGAATGCCATTGTAAGTGTAGACATAGCATTTCAGTTTCACACTGCTGCCCACCACAGGACCTGAGGCCTTCCACACAAAAACAAGAGTAACAGTGAAGTCCTTAGTGGGCTACATGGAGCTTCCAGAATTCTCCTGTGCTGGGGTAGGAGGAGGGTTTGTGTTGGACATTTTAAAGAATTTTTTTCCTTCATTTTTTGTAAGGTTCATTTGTTTCAGGGTTTTTGTAGGTTGGTTAGTGTTTGGGAGAGGAAAAGAAGGGGTGTTATTTTCATGGTCAAAGAGCCGTTTTGAAGGGGGAGATTTTGCAGTATCTCCTTAAGACAGACTCTAGATTCACATGATCTTCTCTGATAGTTTGTTCCATAGCCAGATCACCTTGACCACAAATTATTTGCCTCCAGCAATTCAACCTGGAGATTTATAATTTGCTTTGTCCCAGAAGAGCACAGCTATCTCTGGGGTTCACAGATTGATATGCAGTCTTTAATGTAGCTGGGGTTCAATGCATTTAATTGCTTTGAAAATTACGACGAGCATTAGAAGCTGATTGCTCAAGTCCTTCCACTGGCTACCAAACATAAGCTGTGCTCATGATGGCATAAAACAGAGGAAGAGGAAGATAGCCACATATTATAACAGCTGGTGTCTTGTAACTCATTTTATCTGAAGCTGCATGTGAAAACAATAATCCAGCCTGGAGGTGACAAATATGGCTGAATCTTTGTCCCAGAGGGAGGGATGAAGTTTCCTAACAAGTTGGAAGTGAAAGAAGGGATTTTTGGAAATTGATGCTACCTGGTCACTCAAGCTTAGCGAGGAGTCAGGGACGACCCTGAAGCTTTGCACACTGACAAATGAGTTGTGAGTTGTATGCCTTCCAAAGATGGAAATAGTGTCTCTGCTAGCTCTTCAAAGCATCACCTTGGCCTTCTATGGGTTTAGCTTAAGCCAGCTGCTCTCCATCCAAGAATTGATTTCTTGTAGGCATTCTGACACCTTTGTAGTGATGGCATCAGCTGAGTGATTTTATATCTATATTACATAAAAATAACTGAGTGTCATCAACATATTATTGGCAGCTGAACCCATGGCTTCTCCCCAGCGGTCTCCCATATATAGTATAGATTCTTGTGGGACCTCACAAGTGAGGACTTTTGGAGAGGAGGAGGAGTTGCCCATCAGCACTCCCTGAGTTCTGCTGTTGAGGAACGAATGGAGTCACTTGTGCTGGACTACCTACTCCTGCTGTGTCATGCAAGGTCTTAGTAATACTCTGCAGTCAAAAGTAAGAAAAGCAGCAGAAGTCTGGAAGCTTGACCATGAAGTTCTTACCTGTTTCCATGGCCATAACACATTGGTCTTTTAGGACCACTAGAGACATCTCTGTGAGGTAGTCGGACCCCTGATTATGAGGCACCCAGGATGCTGGCTGTTGTGTTGGAGCTTGGTGTGCTCTCTCAATTATGTTGCCCAGGAATGGTATGTTGCAGGTAGGATAGAAGTTGGAAAGGGCTTCAGGGTCAACTGTTTTTTTCAGGACTGAAAGGACTTTAGCATTTTTTTAAGAAATTTGCTTCTCTGAAGGACGCACTAACTGTTTGCATTAGTAATAGGCATAGTACTTAGCTGGCTTTCACCAGCCAGGAGCCGATGGATTCTTTTACTGGTTGTTCTCTAATACAATACCTTTTACCTAAAATCATTAGTCTCTATCTTAGGCGTTGGCTACACTTGCAGATGTACAGCACTGTGAGTTAAACCTGACTTCGTGCAGCTTAGTAGGGAAAGCGCTGCAGTCTGTCCACACTGACAGCTGCCCAGCGCACTGTCGTGGCCACATTTGCGGCAACTGCAGCGCTATTGGGAGCGGTGCATTATGGGCAGCTATCCCACAGAGCACCTCTTCCCATTCTGGCGCCATGGGTTGTGGGAAGGGGGCGTGGGTGCGAGGGATTCTGGGTCCTGTCCCAATGCCCCGTGATGCATCGCTTCGCATCCCAGAAATCCCTTTGTTTCCGTCCACCTTTGGCGCCATCTTTCAACAGTTTCTGTGCAGCGCGATCTGTCTGTGGGAAATGGAGTCCGAACTGCTGAGGCATATGCTGACGAGTCTCGCCAGCACGTCACGTTTGGCTGTCGAACTATTCCTTAAGATCCAAAGTGAGAGTGAGGGTGAGGAGTCCGACAATGCTATCGAGCCGCGTAACGCGTACGACACGAAATTGCTTGTGGCATTCACGGACATGCTCAGCACCGTGGAACGCCGCTTTTGGGCTCGGGAAACAAGCACCGAGTGGTGGGATCAGATCGTCATGGAAGTCTGGGATGACAAGCAGTGGCTGCAGAACTTTCGGATGAGAAAAGCCACTTTCATGGGACTGTGTGAGGAGCTTGCCCCCACCCTGCGGCGCAAGGACACGAGATTGAGAGCTGCTATTGCAATCTGGAAGCTGGCAACTCCAGACAGCTACCGGTTGGTCGCAAACCAGTTTGGAGTGGGAAAGTCGACCGTTGGAATCGTGTTGATGCAAGTTTGTAAGGCTATTAATCGCATCCTACTCAGAAGAACCGTGACTCTGGGTAACGTGCAGGAAATAGTGGATGGCTTTGCACAAATGGGGTTCCCTAACTGTGATGGGGCGATAGATGGGACGCACATTCCTATTCTGGCACCACCCCACCTAGGATCCGAGTACGTTAATCGGAAGGGGTATTTCTCTATGGTTCTCCAGGCGCTTGTGGATCACCGTGGGCATTTCATTGACATTAACACAGGCTGGCCCGGAAAGGTGCATGACGCACGCATCTTTCAGAACACTTGGCTGTTCAGGAAGATGCAGGCCGGGACTTTTTTCCCAGAGCGGAAGATCACGGTAAGGGAAGTTGAAATGCCCATTGTGATCCTTGGAGATCCCGCTTACCTGTTAATGCCGTGGCTCATGAAACCCTACACAGGGAGCCTTGACAGCAGCAAGGAACGGTTCAACTACAGGCTGAGCCAGTGCCGAATGACTGTGGAGTGTGCCTTTGGCCGTTTAAAGGCTCGCTGGCGATCTCTGTATGGGAAGCTGGACTTGGCCGAAAACAGCATCCCCGCGGTTATATCTGCGTGCTGTGACCTCCATAATATTTGTGAAGGGAAGGGTGAAAGCTTCACTCAGGCATGGACCTCTGAGGTTCAACACCTGGAGGCTGAATTTGCACAGCCAGAGAGCAGGGCTATTACAGGGGCCCAGCGCGGGGCTGCAAGGATTAGGGATGCCTTGAGGGAGCAATTTGAGGCTGAAAACCAGCAGTGATATCTGGTGCCCTGTACGGGAGTGAAGTGCAGTAGTTCCAATCTTTAGGTATCAGTGTTTGCTAAGCAGACTTGCAGTGCCTGTTTATTTCCTGGGCTAAGGAGTCTTTTACTTTATGCAATAATAAAGAATGTTTTCAAAGCCAAAAAATCCATTTATTGAAAAGAAAAAAAAATTATTTATTGAAAAGAAACAAGGGGGTGGAGTGGGGAACAGTACAATCACAGATTCGCGTATGTCCTGTCTGGTGTGCTGTGCAGTGAGTGCTGCACTTCAGGATAGCTATACTGCATGGTGATGGGGGTTGAGTGCAGAGGGTAAGGGTCGTGGTTTTCAGGGCTGGGTGGTGAAAATATTGGTGTTGGAGGCAGCGGGTGGCGTGAAGAACACGGAAGTTGGGGAAAGTGGGTTGGAGGTGACAGTGGGGCACAACGGAAAGTTTTGGGACAAGGG
>NW_020664490.1:15119666-15126092 GCF_002925995.2 Terrapene triunguis
GCCGGTGCGCTGCGTTTTCCTGGCGGATCCTGCTTTCTCTCTCCCTCCAGTTCTGTGCTCTCTCATTCTCTTTAATAGATTGCCGCATCACTTCTTGCAGCATGTCTTCTTTGCTTTTTCGCGGTCTCTTCCTGAGTCTGCAGTCTCTGAGCAGATGATAAGAGGGACAGCTGAGGTCTCAAGGTTGATGCAGCTGTATAGGCAAAATGCAACATTTAACAGAGGCAGCATTGTTTATACCAGACAGAGTAATGATTCCCCCCGCACTTAAGAAGTAGAAAACACACAGGGTCTACACAATAGCATAATTTTCCCGACGAAACAGAGCACACATATCCCACGGGAGCCTCAAAATGGTGAGTAAGGGGGATTTATTGTTTCAGGGCTGCACTGTCCTCTGGGTTTCTGTGCCTTGGGGAGAGCCAACAGCTTCAGGGGGCACCTACACTGAACACTGTCCCAACATTTTCCACAGGAGTTCGTCCTGGACGATATCTCGCTGCTGAGGGTGACCTAGGAAGCAAGGGAGGGTCTTCTACTGCAATGCAGCTTCCACACTGGTCCCTATGAGCTTGCCTGTGTGCAGCAATGGTCCCCCCGCCCCTCACGGCACAGTGGCGCGGACACGTTAGCCTGGCTGGGACAAGGACCACGGTGGCTCTCCCGATAAACCTGCGCAAGCACATTGCACACGTTCTAGATGAGACATTCGAGGAGATTACCGAGGCCGATTACCGCGATGTGATAAACCACATCAATGCACTATTCCGCATCTAGGCATGTATGCCTAACCCTCCTCTCCCAAAGAGCCCGCACCGAAAAAATTCCTTCCCGAAAAAAAAAACCCGCTTACCGGGAACCTGCTCTTCTGTTTGTTCTCCACCAAGTACCGGTCGCTGCGACTGGCTACCTTCCTCCTGGCTCGAGAAGAGCTCCTGGCTGCATGGCTCCAGGGATTCCGGGGTGTCTCCATCCGGCCCACCACCATCACTCCCGTTTTCCTCCTCCTCCTCTTCCTACCCCCCCCCCCCACCGGCTCTGAAGTGTCCATGGTGGTGCTTGGAGTGGAGGTGGGGTTAACCCCAAGTATCGCATCCAGCTCTTTGTAGAATCGGCAGGTTGCGGGGGGAGCACCCGAGTGGCCGTTTGCATCACGGGCTTTGCGGTAGGCACTCCGCAGCTCCTTCACTTTAATCCTGCACTGCAGGGCGTCCCGGTCATGGCCCCTTTCCATCATGTCCTTTGATACCTTCCCGAAGGTATTGTAATTCCTACGGCTGGAGCGCAGCTGGGACTGAACAGCTTCCTCCCCCCAAACACTGATGAGGTCCAGCAACTCGCCATTGCTCCATGCTGGGGCTCGCTTGGCGCGTGGAGGCATGGTCACCTGGAAAGATTCACTGATAGCACTCCACACCACGCCGGGCTGAGCAAACAGGAAGGGGATTTTTAAAATTCCCGGGGAATGTAAAGGGGGGTCACATGGTTGGTTACCTGAGGCCAGGGCAGTAGAGTTTCAACTGATGACCAGAGTGGCTAGAACAGGCATTGTGGGATACTGCCGAATAATTCTGGAGGCCATTCACAGCGCATTGGTCAGCCACACTGGCGCCGCAGTGCTGCAACGGCAGTGCAATACTCACTATTCCTCTCGGAGAGGTGGAGTACATGCAGCGCTGCAACCACGGAGATACAGCGCTGCAAATGCCTTGCCAGTGTGGACGGGGAGTGAGTTACAGCACTGGGGGAGGCTTTACAGCGCTGTAACTTGCAAGTGTAGCCAAGGCCTTACTTGCTACAAAATTTCTCTTTTCAATACAATGTCATGCAAGCAATCAGGAAATCTTTACACTTACACCACACATTAACACTCTAAAGAATTGAAGATGTTTAACTCTGGTTTGAGCATTGGCCTGCTAAACCCAGGGTTGTGAGTTCAATCCTTGAGGGGGCCATTTAGGGATTTGGGGCAAAGATCTGTCTAGGGATTGGTCCTGCTTTGAGCAGGGGGTTGGACTAAATGACCTCTTGAGGTCCCTTCCAACCCTGATATTCTATGATTCACTATGTATGAATCCAAGTAACTTGACACATTATTTATATTATCTGACTCATTCACATTTTCAAGAGCGGATGTCAGAGCTAATTCCCCACTCTGGCACTTCAAGTGCAGAAGGTGGGAGCCTGCAAGGATTCTAAAAATTAATACTGGCCACTCCAGGTTTGTATTAAACTCCCAAGGTTACAGCTTTTCTCTGACCTTGGATGGGTAGAGATGCCGCCACCACCAAAGTGCAAATCCCCTTTGAGAACCCAGGAAGGCACACTTGGGAATTCCTTCCTGTGGGGTACGCTCAAGCCCTTTCACACACCCCCTCCAGGGAAGAGCTGAGAAAGAAAAACAAAGGAAATCAGCTGTTGCCACCAGCTAATTAAACAACATGTGCACAAACCTCTTAGGACAAAAATCCAATCCTGTTCTTAAAAAAAAGGTACATTTTATTTTATTTTTATTTTTTTTAAAAAGGAAAGAAAATACATCTGGAAACTCAGGCTATTACTAGATTAAAAAAAAAAAAAAGCAACTACAAGAATTAAGCACCAAAAATAACTTTCTTGAGGTCCATCTTAAAGGTTACAAACAAAACAAAAGCATCTGGGATTAGCACAGAGGAGTCCACAAGCCATAAGAGAGATAAACCTAATTGTGTCTTCCTAGACATTTCCTGATCTTACATATCTGGGGTTTCAAATGAGTAGTTTCTAGGTATGATACCGATGATTTTTCATACCTGGCCCCTAGCTTCTTACAGCATAGGTGCTGCCCTGTTCCCTCTCTCTGGGAGAACAAAAACAGATAGACAAAAGGGGAGTCTTGTTTCAATTTTAAGAAATTCTAGCCTTCACATTGTCTCTTTTGGCCAGGTACCCACTCACTTCCTTTTACCTATGCCTAGCAGTGAGACTTTTAACCCTTTACAGGTAAAGCAAGTAGAGCACAGCTATTAAGAGGGTTTTTATAGCTAACTGGCTGGCTGGGTCCATAAAAGGGAGTTTCCCCCTCCCCCTTCATTTATCACAGAGGTCTTTGTCAAAATGTTAATTTTGTTGTTTCCCCAAGATCACTCAGTACATAAAACTCATGCAATATTTTTTCTTCTTTTTATAGTTAAGAACTGAACACCAACTTGAAGCTCTTCAAACCTCATACCTTTTAAGTCAGGAAAGAGGAAGAATGATTGTGTGTCCTTTTTAAAACTATGTCAAGAGTAATTTCAGCTTTGAAGCAAAGCAAAATAGCAACACAGAGGTGTGGTCCAAGCAGAATAAGCAATTTGAATTGTTTGATAAAAAGCCTCTATTTTGCTACCCACTATGCCACTCATTCCCAGATTCTTCCTCCCACTGCTTAAAAATCACACAAAGATGTTTGGGGTTTTGTTTGAAGATGACTAGAACTCTTCCAAGCCTTTACAAAGAGAAGCAGCAAACATTCTGGGTGACAGCAGGGGAATAATAAGGATTAAGTTAGTTTGGGAAAAATAGTCTGCTTTTGTAGTTTTAACTTCTTTACCCAGCACCCGAGTTTACAGGTGAAATATGGTGAAAGCTATCAAGAGATTTCCTGCCCACTGGGGGACTAGATGCTCACCCAAAATGTCAAGTGACCACAGAACACTCAAATGAGGAACTCATCTCAAGAGGAAGGAAAGCATGGGGGGGGGGGGGCAAACCAGGTGTTCTGGAAAATGGGTACTAATTTAAAAAGCTACATACATATTCAAGTTAATACTCCGCAATGTTTCCCCTTCCCATCTGGCTCCTATGGATATTATTTCCTGTTGAACAATGTAAAGGAGTATTTGTATCTGTGCAGCTTGGAGCACAATCTCTGCAGGTAATATACATGAAGGAGCTGAGAGAGGGGGCTCACCCTAACTGATTGACTGATCTGACTCAATGTACTTGCCCATTTTAAAAAAGGATTAACATATCAAGCTGCCACAGAATCCCAACGTGAGAAACTAACCCAGTCTTTAATTGCTTCCACTTTTTGCCTAAAATAATCTGAGGACTGATGAAATCAAACTGAATTACAATGTGAAGCTGATGGATTACGTTAAATAGTCAGACAAGACGGAGCTAAAAATCCCTGCAGAAATCCAGTAAGATATTGACGGGCTGGGAGCATCATCTTAGAGCAGGATAGATGAATCAGTTATTTCCCGTTAATTTACTGAGAGTTCTAGTAAATGAGACCGAGAAACAGGATTTTCTGTATCTGAAGTCAGATTCACTTCCCTATACTCAAAGACTGTACATTAGAGTCCCTAGGTTGTGTAAATGTTTCCCCTTACAGAACCATTCTGCTGCAATTACAGTGGCCTTTTTTCCTTCCAATCAGAGTTGATTGCTTAAGCAAAGAGCTTCCCCCTCTTTCTCCAACTTGTAAGAATCATCTAGCAAGAGTGAGGAATATTGATTCTTAGCTAATAAGGGCAGTAAAAGCTGCCTCAGCAAAAGAAATATCACTCCCAATTTCTAACACAAGGGAACCACGAAAACCTGCAGTTATACTGGACAAATTCTTGCTCTTTAAGGAGAGCGATCTTGTATCAGCAAGACTAGTAGTCTCCTTGGTGGCTACAGAAACATATAGAATATTTGAGCACAATGGGAGATGTAAATAGGCCCAATAAACACTTCCAAAGTTCAATTTTAGATGTTCTGACAGACTAGTTTTCAGCATAGTGCCCATTTTTGATAGGCAAAAATAGGATGTAAGGCAGTGGTGGGCAACCAGTGGCCCACGGGCTACATGCTGCCCGTCAGGGTAATCTGCTGGCAGGTCGCCAGACAGTTTGTTTACATTTGCACGGGTGCCCGCAGCTCCCAGTGGCTATGGTTCGCCGTTCCCAGCCAATGGGAGCTGCGGGCAGCCATGCAAATGTAAACTAACTGTCTGGCAGCCCGCCAGCAGATTACCCTGACAGGCCGCGTGTGGCCCGCAGGTTGCCCACCATTGATGTAAGGTATCCTTTTCATTGCAATGGAAAATGTCATTCTTAACTCTGATTACGAGGTAGTTCTACTACAGGTTAGGGGTACAATAAATCTGACAGATCTGTCATATTTGTTTTTCTTCATGAGCCCCTCACACCAGTGCAGTACCTCCTAGAAAGGATGACATTTAAAGAAAGATTCTTGATCATCTGTAGCACATATCTTCACCAACATCATGGGGACCCCACACAAAAGAAATGTTATGATGTGTTGATCCCTAGACATCCTTTTTCCCCTAATTTGCTTACTTTTTATGCCTTTTACAGCATTTACTCTGTGTAGTCAGTCTGTTTCCTTTTTTGTTTGTGAGCTTTCCCTTCACCCTCCAAAAACAGCAAGGGGAGTGGGGGGGGACAAAACCAACAACAAAAAATACACCCTTTTAAAGAGGAAAAATGATTACAAAAAAAAAAATCAAAGAAATTGGCAGGTGTACTGCCTAAAGCTACTAGTAATTTTTTTTTTTTTTTTTTTACAGTTGACTAGATTTCACATTGATAGTGTCCCTTTAAATAGAAGTTGCTTTTTTATTTTAAATGTCTACACATATATTTCACTAACAAACAACTATTCTGATTAGGGATATTAGGTTTCAATCATTTTAGTGTGCACAAAAAACTTGACAGGGAAGTTGCACTCAAACTGTGTAAAGCTTCAATTTAATTTTGGAAGCCAGTATCTACAAATGATTAAAAAACAAAAAAACAGCATACAAGTGACCCCACGTGAGTTGGTGGGTCTTCAACTGAAATTGCTAACAGGTAAAAGGCAAATTATTTTCACATTTCACAGGCCTGTTTGCTTTCTAAGCCTAAAAGATCATAATCAGACTATTGTCCACTATCGTATCAAAATGATGTCCCAACATGAGGCAATGAAGTATATCAGCACTACCACCACACCCCACTCTTGTTTATATGACAGCCCAGTATTAATTTCATCATTCAAAGGAAGGTAACAGGGATTTGGAGTTGCTTGGTAATTTGTTAATTTTGTGTGTTGGTCTAGCTATTAGGGTGTTTCCTGTATGAATATACTGGTTTTGCTCAATAAGTAGCTGTCTGGAAAAACAGTCAGGAAGGAAAAGAATGGCTCAAGACCTATAAGCGGTTATGATTTTGCCTCCTCTCCACTCAACTAGGAAGAACAAAGGAACACTGGCAGAATTAAAAAGGGAGAAGGGCAGTAAATGTCTGGGGAAACCAGACAGACACAGGACCCTGTTGGGGTGCCTGGAGAAGCTAGACCAGGGGTCGGCAACATTCGGCACGCAGCTCGCCAGGGTAAGCACCCTGGCGGGCCAGGCCAGTTTATTTACCTGCTGACGCGGCAGGTTCGGCCGATCGCGGCCCCCACTGGCCG